>NW_027305525.1:300000-427500 GCF_039555335.1 Amphiura filiformis
GACCTGATCACAGATGGTTCTTAAGTCCCCAGTCGATTTTCAAAACTTTATACATAACGGTCCTTTGATGACTCATCATGGGCCTGATCAACTGGTGACCTGAATAAAGTTGGCCAAAAGTCCCCATTTGAGGTACAAGCTTAACTTTTACACAATGTAGGGGAGAGCGGGGAGTGTTCGCCCTAGGGGCAGGTTCGCCCACCCCTTGTTTCTCAGCACTACGGCTATCGGGGAATTTGGTGATGGCAAAATTAGGTGACATAGGTCATTATAAACTTCTCATATTAGCTACGCGACATATAGGGACGTGTTCATCGAACTGCAGCCAAAACAAAAAATTACACCAAAACGTAATTTTTTCTTGCATTAATAATGTTGTATTATCATTGATACATAAATACAGATGGTTTTAATGGAAATCTGTTTTGGGAACATACGGGATTTGTCAAAGATTTAATGCAGTTATAAACTCCTTATTCGATTTGTATTTTGCATACCCTGAAGAAAATACAAAAATGTGCACAAGGGGCACGTTCGCCCTTTTGAGGATGGGGCATGTTCGCCCCATATCTTCTCCGGGCTGACTTACCCCAAACTGGAGGGCGGACCTGCCCCATCAGCGTATTATGCAAAATATTTATAATTATACCATTAAACAAGGTAAAACTACTGAAAAGCATGTTTGTTAAAGTTATGTGGTATCAGTATTACTCATACCACCGTCTATGTCCTAATCCATAATCTCCCCAAAGTTGTAAACATGATACATTTAAGCTCACTTTGGACCCCTACATTTTACCCTGACCCGACCCCTGCAACAAATTTAGTGACTCCCCAGAAGAGAATGAATGCCCTGTATACTCTTGCTAAATGTTTGCATTAAATATGTTATTGTTATGCAATGTTTAAACCGTTTTTGTGATTAGGGCGAACTTACCCCACCATATGGGTGAACCTGCCCCAATATGGGGCAAGTTCGCCACTTTGCAAAACTTTTTTATTTGCTCTATCCTGTTGATATTGTCAGGCCTATAGTTCTGGGATTGTGGCCGTATATAGCTAAGACATGGGGCTTTCACATGGGCTAATCAGGTCATCCCTAACCTTAAAATTGACATCGCTAGGCTGGTCAGAAAAATATAGGGCGAACACTCCCCGCTCTCCCCTACACATGTGGATGCTTCCTTATCTGGTCCTAGCCAACTGAGGACCTGATCACAGATGGCTCTTAAGTCCCCAGTCGATTTTCAAAACTTTATACATAACTGTCCTTTGATGAGTCCTCACATATTTTTTTTGTCCTCACAAGTCGAGAATGTATAGGATAATGATCTCACTTAAAAAGAATTACCAATACACCCGGGGTGGGGCAAGTTTTTGGTGGCCAAACTTAATCCTGATTTTCGAGCAGGAGGAACCGCGCCGAAGTGCTCGGACAGCGAGTATGGATCGGGAAACCAAGTGCACATAAAGTCACAGTGTGGCGTCGCACGGAATCGAACCCGGAACCGAGTCAGTGGTGCAAGGCGAGGAAGTTACCGCTGCGCCAACTCGCTTCCCACATGCGATATCGATGTACTATATATATATACACAGGGTCCCCATAGCACTGTGAAAAAAGCGACAAATGTCCACAAAGAAACATTGTCTGGTCCAGTCGGCCCAAAACCTACTCGGCCTAAACCCAACTCGGCCCATGTTATATACAAACTCGGCCCACGCTATATACCAACTCGGCCCAGATTATTTTTTTCCCATTTTTTCTAATAACTTCAGTTTGATAGGTTGTGATGCTTACCATTATAATTTCTCTAGCAGCTCCCCAATATACCCTAGGTGGGGAAAGTTTTTGGTGGCCAAATTTAATCCCGATTTTCAAAGAGGAAACCGAAGTGCTCGGAGAAAACCTGCGGAAGCGACTCCGCTCGGAATCGAACCAGGGACCTCAGTGGTGAAAGGCGAGGAAGTTACCCCTGCAAGAACTCGCTTCCCCCATGCGATGTATATATATATATATAAACACAGCCAAAAAAGAAAGTCTCCAGTAGTTACATCCCCATTTAATCAGATTCGGGTGAGTTTATGGCAAAATAATTTATATAATAATTTTCTATATACTTTCCTGCGAAGATTGATACCAAATTTGATATCAAAAGTTTAATCATCATGAGCAAAGGAGCCGTTGTTTGGAAATTCGTGCAATTTTAAAAATGACAAATTCGGAATTGACCACGCAAAAATCAATGCATGGTATCAGCTTATTATGTGGCCTGAAGCATGCCCGTACAGGAATCATTGTACACTTGCCTGCGCACAATTGAAAGAGCGGGGTATTTGATTTGCATTTTGACATGCATGGGCAAACCTTTAACCTGCCGGCCTATTCAGGCGACGTAATTCTTGGCACTCACGCTAGCTCTGCTACGTGATACAATTCCCTATGTCATTTTTAAAATTGCACGAATTTCCAAACAAATGTTTCTATACTCACGATGATTAAACTTTTGATATCACATTTGGTATCAATCTTCGAAGGAGAGTGTATAGAAAATTATTATATAAATTATTTTGCCATACACTCATCAGAATCTGATTAAATGGGGATGGAACTACTGGAGACTTTCTTTTTTGGCTGTGTTTATATATACAGTGTCCACATAGCACTGTAAAAAAGCGACAAATGTCCTCATAGAAATGGTGTCTGGTCAAGTCAGCCCAAAACCTACTCGGCCCAAAACCCAACTCAGCTCAAAACCAACTCGGCCCATGTTATATACCAACTCGGGAAACCATATGCACATAAATTCACGGTGTGGCGCCGCTCGAAATCGAACCCGGAACCTCAGTGGTGCGAGGCGAGGAAGTTACCGTTGCGCCAACTCGCTTCCCCCAGGCGATGTATATATACACAGGGTCCCCATAGCACTGTGAAAAAGAGTAAACATAGCAAATGTAATTTAGGCTTGTTTACCACCATATGCAAATCGCGGGGTATTGGGTGCAGTGGGCGCTAAGTGATGTGCTTGCCTCCGTTATGGTCGAGCGGTTTACACCATACTTCCAGAGAATACACCCAATCGAATTACCATATCCCACAATTTTCAAAATGTCAGCGCCGAACAATAGTGTTTACTCCCATTTCCCATCTAGTGTTATGATATCACTGGTTAGAGTAGTAGGCCAACAGCGTGCAGTCGTCATTGCCGTTCCACCGTACCAATATTGTTCTCAGCCTGCCAATGTCTTAATGATTGAAATTTGGAAATTACTTCCTCCTACCCCGCCCCCGCTCCTGCCGCCCCGGCCCCGCCCCAATGTTGTGCGTAACGTTATAGTAGCCAAGTCACAATATATTGTTGGTTTGATTACAATCCCGGTGAGTTAAAAGTACAGCTCGGGCAACTTTGATTTTGGGGAGCGGGGAGCCGGGAGAGGGAAAGATGGCTTTAATTTTAACAACATTTTCGTACACAAAGTTAAAACATTTTAAATCCGAATGATTTAGTCAAATTATCAATAATCGAAATATTTTTTAATTGACACAAGAAACTCAGCTAGGCGCGACTCAAACTTTTAATTTAGGCCTAAACTCATTGGCGAATACATGTTAAAAAGTCGAAGCATTTGACCTGTTCCATTTTCATCTAAGAATACAAAATATTATTTTCCTGGTAATAGTGATCGGTATATGAAAGAAAATAATAATAATAAAAAACAGCACAAAAACAAAAACAAAACAAAGCATAATCAATTGTGCTCACAGAGCACAGACATTCGCAAAAGAATTCTGAATTATCGGAAAATACCGAAATATCAAATTTGGAGTCAAATGTTAATTTGGGTTCAAAGGTCAATTTGGGTCAATTTGGTGTCAAAGGTCAATTTGAGGTCAAAGGTCAATTTGGGGGAAAATGTCAATTTGGTGTCAAAGGTCAATTTGTGGTCAAAGGTCAATTTGTGGTCATCAAAGGTCAATTTGGGTCAAAGGTTAATTTGGGGTCAAAGGTCAATTTGGGGTCAAAGGTTAATTTGGGGTCAAAGGTCAAATGAAATCGGCTCAAGCGTTTGGCACGTAGCATTTTGATCCAAAAAATCACGTTTTTACCCAACATTACCCATGCATGACCTTTGACCCCAATTTGCGTACACCCCATATGAGGCATGGGTCAGTTTGATATAATATTGGATGGATTGAGCACGATTCACTAATATATTGGACGAGCTATGAGTTTGAAAATATTGTGCGAGCCGCTAGGCGAGCACAATATTTTCAAACTCATAGCGAGTCCGATATATTAGTGAATCGTGCGAACTAAATCCATCCAATAATTATTATCATTATTATGTTTCCACAATTAATTTAAAAGTCATAATTCTTAAAGTATTTTTCACCTGGTCCAGTCAGGGACATCACAGTGAAGGCAAACGGCAGCTGTTTTGTGCGCATAGGCCCTATATTTGCGACATTTTTTAACTCGCGCGTATGCACGCTAGAATAAAGCAAGTGAACGCTCGCGATTTCAAGCTGCGCGCAATGCGGCATGCCGTCAAACGTCCAATACGCAAAAAACCTGGCTGTCCAAGTTTTAAATATGAACAGATTCGTGGTTTTATCGGCTTTTAATCTGTGTACAAAGGTATAGGACAGAAGATTCTTAAAACATAATAATGGTTGAAATCGGCTCAAGCGTTTGGCACTAGTAGCATTTTGACACAAAAATCACGTTTTTACCCCAAATTACCCATGCATGACCTTTGACCCCAATTTGTGTACACCCCATATGAGGCATGGGTCAGTGGTTCTACTGACCAAGTTTAGTTGAAATCAACTCAAGCGTTTGGCACTAGTAGCATTTAGCGTTGTTGACAGAAAGAAAGAAAAAAGAAACTGTATGAAAACAGAACATTCGCAAATTTGCATTTGTGAATATAAAGAAAGAAAGAAAGAAAGAAAGAAAGAAAGAAAGAAAGAAAGAAAGAAAGAAACTGTAAGAAAACAGAACATTCGCAAATTTGCATTTGCGAATGTAAAAAAAAAAACAACAGGATTCGAACCCTAGATCTTTGGATTCAAAGGTATGTGATTATCCGTTGTACCACGCTGTCATCTGTATCAGCACAGCCATGTTCATGCATGTTGAAATTTACAGACGTCAATTACGCAACATCAAAGGACGGTCTGCAAACAGAATATAAAACAACTAAGTATATAATCGTTTTCTTAATTTATGTAGACCGTTTGAATTGCGTCAATTTTAGAAATATTAATTAGAAACACATTTTACAGGAACTATTAATCATTATGAAAGGCATAGACCGTGAAGTAAAGAACAAAAAAACAACAACACACGAATCCTATAATTACAGGAACCCTTTCAGGGCTATGTTTAAAATGTTTCACACAGGTCTAGCACCAAATTACTGCAGTTCGGAGTGAATAACGCGCGTTATTGATCAAGTAAAGTTAACACGGTGGATTTCCGTTTAAGAATCACTTGTTCGAATCCTGGTGACTTCCCGTTTTTTACATACCTCTTATTATTATTATTAATATTATGTTACCATAATGTATTGTATAAAATGAGATGTACACCACCACCACCTCCTCATCATCATCATCACCGAAGTGACTAACACCACCTTTTATTGATTTTGAGCTTGTGAGAAGAAATATTTTTATGTTACATTTCTCATTTTTAGTCATGCTTAACACGAGACCTTGATTTTACTATGTTAACGGCGTATCTCTCTTCGAAATTGTATGAATTTGAAATTTTGTGGACTTTTAATAGTCCATTTTGAAAAAAAATTCTTTCTTAATAATAATAATAATAATAATAATAATATTAATAATAATAATAACAGTAAGGCGACGAAAAAAAACCCCGTTTTACGGGCCCAACCGACCCAGATTTGCCATTTTCAGACTTTTTTTTTTACTTTTACAAAAGCATGTAAAATCAGCCGTTTTTTTGAAAAAATTTGATTGATTTTTACCAAAAAATAGTGAGCGAAGCGAACCAAACAAAATAGTTTTCTTCCCTAAATATTTGCGATTTGGGTGTTTTTTTAGAGTCATTTTAGCCTCTAAACTAAAAAAACCAAAACGTCCCGACCGACCGACCCTACTTGACAGGTCCGTTCGCCCGTAAAACAGGGGGGGGGTTTTTCGTCGCCTAATCGGTGCTTATATAGCGCAATTCCAGAAATGATCATTGCGCTGTAATTTCGCGCTGGTAAATCAGCTTCAATTAGGAGTGCTGCTGTATTCAGCGAAAATCTATCAGCACGGATACTTACCATTATCATTTCTCTAGCAGCTCCCCAATATACCCTAGGTGGGGGAAGTTTTTGGTGGCCAAACTTAATCCTGATTTTCGAGCAGGAGGAAACCGAAGTGCTCGGACAGCGAGTATGGATCGGGAAACCAAGTGCACATAAAGTCAGTGTGGCACCGCACGGAATCGAACCCGGAGCCTCAGTGGTGCAAGGAGAGGAAGTTACTGCTGCGCCAACCTGCTCCCCCATGCGATGTATATACACAGGGTCCCCATAGCACTGTGAAAAAAGCGACAAATGTCCACATAGAAACATTGTCTTGTCCAGTCGGCCCAAAACCTACTCGGCCCATATTATATACAAACTCGGCCCACGCATTATACCAACTCGGCCCAGATTATTTTTTTTCTTTCTAATTTTCAACTTTTTCTTATAATAATAATAATAATAATAATAATAATAATAATAATAATAATCAGTGCTTGTATTGCGCAATTCCAGAAATGATCATTGGTGACAGCGAGTATGGATCGGGAAACCAAGTGCACATAAAGTCAGTGTGGCACCGCACGGAATCGAACCCGGAGCCTCAGTGGTGCAAGGAGAGGAAGTTACTGCTGCGCCAACCTGCTTCCCCCATGCGATGTATATACACAGGGTCCCCATAGCACTGTGAAAAAAGCGACAAATGTCCACATAGAAACATTGTCTTGTCCAGTCGGCCCAAAACCTACTCGGCCCATGTTATATACAAACTCGGCCCACGCATTATACCAACTCGGCCCAGATTATTTTTTTTCTTTCTAATTTACCACTTTTTCTTAAAATAATAATAATAACTAGGCGGTCACCCGGCTTTCGCGGTTCTCGGTTTTGTGGTTACTCAAACATGTTCTGCCTGGGATCAAGGCATACCCACCCACCAAATTTCATACCCATATAGGACAGATTTTACTCATTTCACCTCAGATGACCCCTGGGTGACCCCGGGGGCACTTGACCCCCTAACCAACATAAACTTGTTCTGCCTGGGGTCATGGGGCATCCACCCACCAAGTTTGAACACCGTGTGACCTCATTTCACCTCAGATGACCCCTGGGTGACCCCGGTGTCACTTGCCCCACGAACCAACACAAACATGTTCTGCCTGGGGTCAAGGCGTACCCACCCGCACCAAGTTTCATGCCCATATGACAGTTTTTACTCATTTGACCTCAGGTGACCCCGGGGACACTTGACCCACTAACCAACATAAACTTCTTCTGCCTGGGGTCATGGCGCATCTACCCACCAAGTTTGAGCCCCGTGCGACCTCATTTCACCTCCGATGACCCCTGGGTGACCCCAGGGGTCACTTGCCCCACTAACCAACACAAACATGTTCTGCCTGGGATCAAGGCGTACCCACCCACCATTTCATGCCCATAGGGCAGATCATTACTCACTTAACCTCAGATGTCCCCTGGGTGACCCCGGGGAACTTGGATAACTAACCAACATAAACTTCTTCTGCCTGGGGTCATGGCGCATCTACCCACCAAGTTTGAGCCCCGTGCGACCTCGTTTCACCTCCGATGACACCTGGGTGACCCCGGGGTCACTTTCCCCACTAACTAACACAAAAATGTTCTGCCTGGGGTCAAGGCGTACCCACCCACCAAATTTCATGCCCATAGGACAGATCATTACTCATTTGACCTCAGATGACCCCTGGGTGACCCCGGGGCACTTGACCCACTAACCAACATAATCTGCGTCTGCCTGGGGTCATGGCGCATCCACCCACCAAGTTTGAGCCCCGTGCGACCTCATTTCACCTCCGATGACCCCTGGGTGACCCCGTGGTCACTTGCACCACTAACCAACACAATCATGTTCTGCCTGGGGTAAAGGCGTACCCACCCACCAAATTTCATGCCCATGGGACAGATTTTACTCAGATGACCCCTGGGTGACCCCGGGGGGCACTTGACCCCCTAACCAACATAAACTTGTTCTGCCTGGGGTCATGGGGCATCCACCCACCAAGTTTGAACACCGTGTGACCTCATTTCACCTCAGATGACCCCTGGGTGACCCCGGTGTCACTTGCCCCACGAACCAACACAAACATGTTCTGCCTGGGGTCAAGGCGTACCCACCCGCACCAAGTTTCATGCCCATATGACAGTTTTACTCATTTGACCTCAGGTGACCCCGGGGACACTTGACCCACTAACCAACATAAACTTCTTCTGCCTGGGGTCATGGCGCATCTACCCACCAAGTTTGAGCCCCGTGCGACCTCATTTCACCTCCGATGACCCCTGGGTGACCCCGGGGTCACTTGCCCCACTAACCAACACAAACATGTTCTGCCTGGGATCAAGGCGTACCCACCCACCATTTCATGCCCATAGGACAGATCATTACTCACTTAACCTCAGATGTCCCCTGGGTGACCCCGGGGAACTTGGACAACTAACCAACATAAACTTCTTCTGCCTGGGGTCATGGCGCATCTACCCACCAAGTTTGAGCCCCGTGCGACCTCATTTCACCTCCGATGACACCTGGGTGACCCCGGGGTCACTTTCCCCACTAACTAACACAAAAATGTTCTGCCTGGGGTCAAGGCGTACCCACCCACCAAATTTCATGCCCATAGGACAGATCATTACTCATTTGACCTCAGATGACCCCTGGGTGACCCCGGGGGCACTTGACCCACTAACCAACATAATCTGCGTCTGCCTGGGGTCATGGCGCATCCACCCACCAAGTTTGAGCCCCGTGCGACCTCATTTCACCTCCGATGACCCCTGGGTGACCCCGTGGTCACTTGCACCACTAACCAACACAATCATGTTCTGCCTGGGGTAAAGGCGTACCCACCCACCAAATTTCATGCCCATGGGACAGATTTTAATCAGATGACCCCTGGGTGACCCCGGGGGGCACTTGACCCACTAACTAACATAAACGTCTTCTGCCTGGGGTCATGGCGCATCCACCCACCAAGTTTGAGCCCCGTGCGACCTCATTTCACCTCAGATGACCCCTGGGTGGGGTCACTTGACCCACTTACCAACACAAACATGTTCTGCCTGGGGTCAAGGCGTACCCACCCACCAAATTTCATGGCCATAGGACAGATCATTACTCATTTGACCTCAGATGACCCCTGGGTGACACCGGGGGGCACTTGACCCACTAACCAACATAAACTTCTTCTGCCCGGGGTCATGGCGCATCCACCCACCAAGTTTGAGCCCCGTGCGACCTACGATGGCCTCACATTAGCAGTCACAGACAAACGGACAGACAGACAGATAGAGAATAGCGTATTATTATATAGATAATAATCATCGCTTGTATTGCGCAATTCCAGAAATGATCATTGCCCTGTAATTTTGCTGCTGGTAAATCATCATAATCAAATCGCTTCAATTAGGAGTGCTGCCGTATTCACCGCACATCTATCAGCACTAATAACTTAGGTTGTGATACTTGGCATTATAATTTCTCTAGCAGCTCCCCAATATACCCTAGGTGGGGGAAGTTTTTGGTGGCCAAACTTAATCCCGATTTTCAAGCAGGAGGAAACCAAAGTGCTCGGACAAAACCTGCAGAAGCGACTATGGATCGGGAAACCAAATGCACATAAGGTCACAGTGTGGCACCGCTCGGAATCGAACTTGGGACCTCAGTGGTGTAAGGCGAGGAAGTTACCCTGCACCAACTCGCTTCCCCCATGCAATGTATATATATATATATATACAGTACAGGGTCCACATAGCACTGTAAAAAAAGCGACAAATGTCCACATAGAAATGGTGTCTGGTCAAGTCAGCCCAAAACCTACTCGGCCCAAAACCAACTCAGCCCATGTTATAAACTAGCTCGGCCCACGCTATATACCAACTCAACACAAATTTTTTTTTTTTTAATTTTCCACTTGTTCTTATAATAATAATAATAATAATCGGTGCTTATAATTTCTCTAGCAGCTCCCAAATATACCCGGGGTGAGGCACGTTTTTGGTGGCCAAACTTAATCCCGATACTCGGACAGCGAGTATGGATCGGGAAACCAAGTGCACATAAAGTCACGGTGTGGTGCCGCACGGAATCGAACCCGGAACCTCAGTGGTGCAAGGCGAGGAAGTTACCGCCGCTGTGCCAACTTGCTTCCCCCATACGATGTATATATACGGTCCCCATAGCATTGTGAAAGGAGCGACAAATGTCCACATACAAACGGTGTCTGGTCAAGTCGGCCCAATAATAATAATAGATAATAATAATTGGTGCTTATATAGCGCAATTCCAGAAATGATCAATGCGCGGTAATTTCACTGCTGGTAAATGATCACAATCAAATCGCATCAATAGTCCATTTTGAAAAAAATTCTTTGTTAATAATATAGGTTTTCCCAGAGTTTTTCGCACTTTTTTCATTGATATTCGTACAAACGACATTTTAATTTCGTCCCGAAAAAATATGCGGCAAGAAACTCCAGTTCAATTTCAATATTGTGCCATACGATTTCAGCATTAATTGTAGCATTATATTTCATTTTTGTGCCATTGATTTTCGTCATAATTTATTGAGGGTCAAATTCGTCCGGAAATATATAACGGTACATATCGCAAAACCAAATTCGTCATTTTTCATTGATGTTCATTTTAGTTTCATTCGATTTCGTCTCATGTATGATTAGGCCTATAGGCCTATATACTACCTTTTGAAAGATTCTTGGTTTTTTTAATTGATTTATTTATTCTATTCTATTTATTTATTGTTATCTATTTATTTATTTATTTATTTCTTAGTTTGTTTGTCTGTTATTGTTGTTGTTTGTGTGTTGGGGGTATGTGTGTTTAAACTATAGTTGTGCTATGTCATGTGTCATATTTTGGGTAACAACAACAACAACAACTTGATTTAGACTTTTGACCTATCTTTGGAGAAGTAAATGGTCGCATGTCATAAGTTGGGTATGCTAAAAGGGTGGAGGGATTACACTTTTCTGAAAATTGCGATACAAATTTGATTGGCTTTCCGTAATCCCATATCCTACAGTAGTGGTTGATACCTCATTTTAAGCCTAATATTATACTCGTTCAGTCTACTGAAGCATATAATTATACATTATTCAGTAAAAAGATTACATCAGTTGAAATGAAAAATGCCAGGGGTGGAGGAGCAGGCGGATGTGGAGCAGGCGGATGCGGGAGTATGCAATAGGGCCTATGTGAAAATTCACATGTCAGCATGTCAAAACTACTGGTTACTTTTTCAAATCTAAGGAGGGTATGATGTATTGACAGCTTTGAGTGTTGAATTTGTACAACTAAAACAATTACTGACTACTTAAGGTGGTACTACACTCCCTGTGACTAATTTTGCATTTTTCTCAAAAAGTAACTACACACTGGTAACAAAAGTTATATGTATATTATAGGGGCAAGGAATCCAATTACTTCACTGAAATTTCAGTGATTCAAGACAAGGGGTTCATTATATATGTTACGAAATGAGGTACATTCTAGCGGTACCTCTTTTCTTATCATAAATAATGTACCAATTGTCTTGAGTCAATGAAATTCCAGTGTAGTAACTGGATTCCTTACCCCTATACGGCCCTGATTTGGTAAAATGATCTAACTTGAAATTAAAATCGCTCTTTCGAGAAAAAGAGCTTTAAAGTTTGAACACTTGACGTTTTTCTTTTGAATAAAATAAATTATTAAACAGATCTAATGTCTTAGAAAATATAAAAATCTCATTATTTGGTGGCATGGTGGTGATTTTAGTATGTCACCAATGGAAAGAGCGCACTCACATTACCCATGATATGGATTTATCTCAAAATTTCCCAATTTCAAGTTAGATCGTTTTACCAAATCAGGGCCGTATAATATACATAACTTTTTTTACCAGTGTGATATTATATTTTGAGAAAAATGCAAAAATAGTCACAAATTTATCAAGGTGTGTAGTACCACCTTAAAGGGTTATATGTTCCATTTTTTCATTTTTAATGATATCCTAGTTGAATTTCAGTATTTTTAGCAATATGCTAATGTCCAAAAAATGTACATTTCTCTTCTTGATATTCATTTCCTCAATAATAGAATAACCATCTCGCTAATTACTCGTAAAAAGGTCATTGACCTTCAAAATGTAATTAACATACGTACAATTATTTTAAATAGTTCATTTGAAGCATTAATGTATTGAGTACATATCCTCCAAATATGATGACATTCTTGCATAAAATAAAAATTTTACAGTCATTTTTGTAATTGAGGTCCGATTTGAGAAAAATGCATTTGAAAATTGAGATTTACATAGACGCCTGTGTATTAATTAATTAGTAATTAAGCATTATCTCAAAAATTAAGCATGTGTTAAGGTTAAAAAATGGTGTTAATTATTAAAGATTGTCAATATATACAACATATCAAAAAATACATTTTTGTCATTTTTGACCATGTAATGGAAATTGTACCCAACTTATGACATGCGACCAAATATAAAAAGAAATGTGGAAAATGCACCTACACTAAATTTTAGGTCTACGTACGTCAAGATTCTTGGTTTTATATATCTATTTGTTTAATTGTTGTGTTTTTTATAAAAAGTTTTCATGTTTCATAGGGATTTTTTTTAGGAGTGTAAACTATATAGAAGGTCAAAACTTCTTTGGCAACATTTTCATTTTAGAATGATTCTAGTAAAGCACCTTCGTTATTTTGGATTCGTGGATTCAATTATTTTTGTTATTTTGTTTTATTTATGGATAGTTGTTTTTGTTGTTGTTGATGATTATGATGATGATGTTATTGTTGTTCTTGTATGCATTACCTTTATCTCGTCAGTCAATTATGGACACATATTTTACCATTTTATCATTTAAATAAATAAAAAAATTATATATATAAAAAAGATCGTCCAACAATATAAACATATTCTTATGAGTTGATGCATTCTGTCTTTTTATTCCTACTTGGTCTCAGTCCATTTAATCAAGAAATAATGATTTTACGTGTTTTAATTCAGATGTATACAAGTTAAAATTCTTTCAATGATCAAAAATAACACAAAACGCTAAAATAAGAAATTCATTTTGAAGTTTGTCCACCCGTTTTATTATAGGACGAATTTGAAAGACACTTGTCTTAAAATGAATGACAAAAGACGAAATTGCTTTTACGATTCACAGGCGATCGACAAGCAAGACGAAATTGACATAATATTTGACGAATATCAATGACACATACTGCCACAAAATTATGAAATTCAGTGATCGAAATGTGAAATTGGTTTTGAGTTTGTATGGCCTTGATTTTTTCGGACGAATTTAAATTGTCCCTTGTATGAATATGAATGACAAAAGTGCAAAATACTCTGGGAAAACCTATATTAATAATAATATTGATAATAATATTATTATTAATAATAATAACAGTAAGGCGACGAAAAAAAACCCCGTTTTACGGGCCCGACCGACCCAGATTTGCCATTTTCAGACTTTTTTTTTACTTTTACAAAAAGCATGTAAAATCAGCCGTTTTTTGGCAAAAGTTGATTGATTTTTACACAAAAAATAGTGAGCGAAGCAAGCCAAAAAAAGTTGTTTTCTTCCCTAAATTTTTGCGATTTGGGTGCTTTTTATGGTCATTTTAGCCTCTAAACTAAAAAAAAACCCGTCCCGACCGACCGACCCTACTTGACAGGTCCGTTCGCCCGTGAAACAGGGTTTTTTTTTTCGTCGCCTAATCGGTGCTTATATAGCGCAATTCCAGAAATGATCATTGCGCTGTAATTTCGCGCTGGTAAATCAGCTTCAATTAGGAGTGCTGCTGTATTCAGCGCACATCTATCAGCACGGATACTTACCATTATCATTTCTCTAGCAGCTCCCCAATATACCCTAGGTGGGGGAAGTTTTTGGTGGCCAAACTTAATCCTGATTTTCGAGCAGGAGGAAACCGAAGTGCTCGGACAGCGAGTATGGATCGGAAAACCAAGTGCACATAAAGTCAGTGTGGCACCGCACGGAATCGAACCCGGAGCCTCAGTGGTGCAAGGAGAGGAAGTTACTACTGCGCCAACCTGCTTCCCCCATGCGATGTATATACACAGGGTCTCCATAGCACTGTGAAAAAAGCGACAAATGTCCACATAGAAACATTGTCTTGTCCAGTCGGCCCAAAACCTACTCGGCCCATGTTATATACAAACTCGGCCCACGCATTATACCAACTCGGCCCAGATTATTTTGTTTTCTTTCTAATTTTCCACTTTTTCTTATAATAATAATAATAACTAGGCGGTCACCCGGCTTTCGCGGTTCTCGGTTTTGTGGTTACTCAAACATGTTCTGCCTGGGGTCAAGGCATACCCACCCACCAAATTTCATGCCCATAGGACAGATTTTACTAATTTCACCTCAGATGACCCCTGGGTGACCCCGGGGGCACTTGACCCACTAACCAACATAAACTTGTTCTGCCTGGGGTCATGGGGCATCCACCCACCAAGTTTGAACACCGTGTGACCTCATGACCCCGGGGTCACTTGCCCCACGAACCAACACAAACATGTTCTGCCTGGGATCAAGGCGTACCCACCCACCATTTCATGCCCATAGGACAGATCACTACTCACTTGACCTCAGATGACCCCTGGGTGACCCCGGGGGAACTTGGACAACTAACCAACATAAACTTCTTCTGCCTGGGGTCATGGCGCATCTACCCACCAAGTTCGAGCCACGTGCGACCTCATTTCACCTCCGATGACCCCTGGGTGACCCAGGGGTCACTTTCCCCACTAACTAACACAAACATGTTCTGCCTGGGGTCAAGGCGTACCCACCCACCAAATGTCATGCCCATAGGACAGATCATTACTCATTTGACCCCTGGGTGACCCCGGAGGCACTTGACCCACTAACCAACATAATCTGCGTCTGCCTGGAGTCATGGCGCATCTACCCACCAAGTTTGAGCCCTGTGCGACCTCATTTCACCTCCGATGACCCCTGGGTGACCCCGGGGTCACTTGCACCACTAACCAACACAAACATGTTCTGCCTGGGGTCAAGGCGTACCCACCCAACAAATTTCATGCCCATGGGACAGATTTTACTCAGATGACCTCTGGGTGACCCCGGGGGCACTTGACCCACTAACGAACATAAACTTCTTCTGCCTGGAGTCATGGCGCATCCACCCACCAAGTTTGAGCCCCGTGCGACCTCATATGACCCCTGGGTGACCCCGGGGTCACTTGACCCACTAACAAACACAAACATGTTCTGCCTGGGGTCAAGGCGTACCCACCCACCAAATTTCATGCCCATAGGACAGATCATTACTCATTTGACCTCAGATGACCCCGGGGGCATTTGACCCACTAACCAACATAAACTTCTTCTGCCCGGGGTCAGGGCGCATCCACCCACCAAGTTTGAGCCCCGTGCGACCTACGATGGCCTCACATTAGCAGTCACAGACAAACGGACAGACAGACAGATAGAGAATAGCGTATTATTATATAGATAATATAAATCATCGCTTGTATTGCGCAATTCCAGAAATGATCATTGCCCTGTAATTTTGCTGCTGGTAAATCATCATAATCAAATCGCTTCAATTAGAAGTGCTGCCGTATTCACCGCACATCTATCAGCACTAATAGTTGAATCATTTTCTTACGATCCGTGACCATTCATAGCATACCTTTGTTTCTCTGTGGATTTGACTAGATGGACATATTCTAAGAAAAAATAGCTCCTATGTCCCTCCCAGAAATGGCGGGAAAATCTATTTATAGCTCATTTTTCAAAATGGCCGCCGGTGACATTTTGAAAAACATGAATATCTATATACCATGTTCTGGATGGGCTATAATGACAAATAATATGCCGTTTTCCACTGTCTTTGGCATGCCCAACCTTTTAAGATAAAATTCAAAGTGTTGAGAGGTCATCTTGACCCCTAAATCCAAGATGGCCGCCAGTTCCATATTGAAAAACATGAAAATCGATATATCATGAAGTGGATAGGCTATAATAACAAACAATGTGTTGTTTTCAACTATATTTGGCATGCAAAACCGTTTAAGATCATATTCAAAGAGTTTGGGGTCACATTGACCCTAAATCCAAGATAGCCGCCAGCGCCATATTGACAAAAACATGAAAATCTATATACCATGAAGTGGATAGGCTATACTGACAAACAATGTGTCGTTTTCCACTATTTTTGGCATGCCAAATCTTTTTTTGTCAAATTCAAAGTGTTTGGGGGTCATCTTGAACCCTAAATCCAAGATGGCCGCCAGCTCCATATTGAAAAACATGAAAATCGATATATCATGAAGTGGATTGACTATAATAACCAACAATGTGTCGTTTTCAACTATTTTTGTTACACAGATGAGGATATAAGAGAGCGGTTAGATACGTTTATAACGTCAATCCCAGACAGGCAAACAGCCTTTGGCTTGGAAATCAGATACCACCGTCATTGCTGGCGTCAATATGTCAGCAATTAAGCGAGATATAATCTCAGTGAAAATGCAGAGCATCTACAGCATGTTAACCTTCGGGAGGCTCAAGCTTTGTTCTTTCAACATATCCAACAAGTCATATTTAAAGATCGCATTTACGGGCACTTTTCCCAAGTAAGGTCCAGCTACCTCAAGGAACTTCTGATCAAAGAATTTGGAAAAGTCATAGGATTTCACGAACGTATTCAGAAGAATGTTGGTGAGCTTGTGTATGATACAAGAGCTGCCGGTACATACATCGAGGCCGCATTGTTATCACTAGGAGTAACGGATGACCAGTTGGTCAACAATGTCGCAACACGACTTAGAGAACAGGTCATCAAAAGAACCACTATTCCTTGGGCCCCGTACATATATGAGTTGGAGCAAGATGAAAACTTTAATGAGCTCCTACTAAAGCTCATTACCTGGTTGAAAAAACCTAACACGGGTTCAGCTGATGACAACCCAAAGGTCTGATCAATTTCGTCAATCTTAGAGAGCAATCGTTATTTACGACAGGGGTTGGCATTTTGAAGGGGGAACCCGATTTGTTTTATCTTGGGGGGGGGGGGGTCGAAAGTTTTTGTTGAATCAGGAGGGGGATTGTTAAGTTTTAAATTGAGTAATTAGTTTAAACAAGGGCGGAATTTGAAAATTTGCTTTCCCCCTCGCATCCACTCAAAATTGTCAGATTCACCCTTTTTAAACTTAACAATCCCCCTCCTGGTTCAACTAACAATTTTGCGTTTCCACCTCAAGATCAAATAAAAAATTCGGGTTCCCCCTCAAAATGCCCATTCCCCCTGTCGTAAATAACGATCTCTCCCTACGATTGACGCAATTGATCGGACCTTTGGGTTGTCATCAGTTAGACCTGTGTTAGGTTTTTTCAACCAGGTAATGAAGTTTAGTATGAGCTCACTCAAGTTTTCAGCTTGCTCCACCTCATCTATATACGGGGGCCAAGGAACAGTGGTTGTTTTGATAACCTGTTCTTAACCAACTGGTCATCCGTTACTCCCAGTGATAACAGCGCGCCCTCGATGTATGTATCGGAAGTGCTTGTATCATACATAAGCTCACTAACTTTCTTCTGAATACGTACGTGAAATCCTATGTCTTTTCCAAATTCTTTGATCAGAAGTTCCTTGAGGTAGCTGGACCTTACTTGGGAAAAGTGCCCGTGGTTTCTTGACGGTGGTATCTGATTTCCAAGCCAAAGGCTGTTTGCCTGTCTGGGATTGACGTTATAAACGTATCTAACCGCTCTCTTGTATCCTCATTTGCAATGTAGATAGTGTGTGCCTTGAATCTTCTCCATGCATCTTGTTTCAAAAGTAACAAAAGTGTTTTTGTCCCGGTTACCAGACTTTTGTGGACGCACAATGCTTTATCATGCAGAACACCTATACTTGAACGAAGTTTCTTGGGAGGAGGTCCTGAGAAAGATAATTGCTGACCGGACATCCCAGCCTTTTTTTTGATTTCTCAGAGTTATGCTTGCGTTTTGTGGCTTGGCAGTGAGCGTGTGTGTTAGACATCGTGGTACAACAAGTAGCATGCATATGAAAACCCTTATGTCCTTTATCCCATTCCACTGTTGTATTGACATGTTGAAACTTATCGAGGCCCTTCCATTGGAAAAATTTGTCCTTAATGTTCTCCCATTTCTCTACTTTTTCTAAACTGTCTTTTACAGGGCAATGATCTTTCAGCATGCATTCTAGTTTATCAGTCTCTTGGTTGCTCTGTAGCTCTTCGGTGTATGTTCTGTTCTCCATCACATGCTCTAATCTATAGTACCGGTAATTGAGTAAAAATAAGTATTGGCCTCATGTGTGTCACATCTTAAATATCGATGTTCATGTTTTTCGACATGGCTTAGACAGTCATCTTGGATTTAGGGGTCAAGATGCCCCGCCAAACACTTTGAATACGACATGAAAAGGTTTCGCATGCCAAATATAGTGGAATATTTGTCAGTATAGCCTATCCACTTCATGTTTTTGTCAATATGGTTCTGGCGGCCATCTTGGATTTAGGGGTCAAGGTGACCCCAAACTCTTTGAATATGATCTTAAATGGTTTTGCATGCCACAAATAGTTGAAAACGACACATTGTTGGTTATTATAGTCAATCCACTTCATGATATATCGATTTTCATGTTTTTCAATATGGCGCTGGTGGCCATTTTGGATTTAGGGTTCAAGATGACCCCCAAACACTTTAAATTTGACAAAAAGAGATTTGGCATGCCAAAAATAGTGGAAAACGACACATTGTTTGTCAGTATAGCCTATCCACTTCATGGTATATAGATTTTCATGTTTTTGTCAATATGGCGCTGGCGGCCATCTTGGATTTAGGGGTCAATGTGACCTCAAACTCTTTGAATACGATCTTAAACGGCTGTGCATGCCAAATATAGTTGAAAACGACACATTGTTTTTTTATTATAGCCTATCCCCTTCATGATATATCGATTTTCATGTTTTTCAATATGGAACTGGCGGCCATCTTGGATTTAGGGGTCAAGATGACCTCTCAACACTTTGAATTTTATCTTAAAAGGTTGGGCATGCCAAAGATAGTGGAAAACGGCATATTATTTGTCATTATAGCCCATCCAGAACATGGTATATAGATATTCATGTTTTTCAAAATATCACCGGCGGCCATTTTGAAAAATGAGCTATAAATAGATTTTCCCGCCATTATTGGGAGGGACATAGGAGCTATTTTTTCTTAGAATATGTCCATCTAGTCAAATCCACAGAGAAACAAAGGTATGCTATGAATGGTCACGGATCGTAAGAAAATGATTCAACTATAATAACTTCGGTTGTGATACTTGGCATTATAATTTCTCTAGCAGCTCCCCAATATACCCTAGGTGGGGGAAGTTTTTGGTGGCCAAACTTAATCCCGATTTTCAAGCAGGAGGAAACCAAAGTGCTCGGACAAAACCTGCGGAAGCGACTATGGATCGGGAAACCAAATGCACATAAGGTCACAGTGTGGCACCGCTCGGAATCGAACTTGGGACCTCAGTGGTGTAAGGCGAGGAAGTTACCCTGCACCAGCTCGCTTCCCCATGCAATGTATATACAGTAAGCCAAACAATTAAGGTATCAGTTATGTTCACCCCTGTATATCATAAAGACAAATATGTCCAAATTAAAACAAGCAACCAAGACCTGTACTCTTTAGCTCTGATTTAAGACCTTACTTGTTAAAATTGGCTGAGAATGAAAGAAACGGTAACTAAAAACCTAATGAAGAAACGAAATCAAAAGTTGCACTTTTGTGTTCTAATCAATGACAGCACGACGCTGGTTTTAACGTGCTAATCAATGGAAGCGCAGCGCTAGTTCTCTTGTTCACGAACGCTTTGTGTACAAATCAATAGGGCATTTAACGCAGCAAACTGCAACTTTTACACTGGTATCTTCCTTGGGTTTTGGGATCGCCGTGTCTTTATTTCTTGAACAATTTCAACGAATGATATCTTAAATTCGAGCTAACAGATGCAGCTATTGGCTGCTGGTTCCAATTATGGCTTATCTGTCTTTGTTAAGGATATACAACAGGTGAACATAACTGGTACCTTAATTTTTTGGCTTACTGTATATATATACAGTACAGGGTCCACATAGCACTGTAAAAAAGCGACAAATGTCCACATAGAAATGGTGTCTGGTCAAGTCAGCCCAAAACCTACTCGGCCCAAAACCAACTCAGCCCATGTTATAAACTAGCTCGGCCCACGCTATATACCAACTCAACACAAATTATTTTTTTTCTAATTTTCCACTTTTTCTTATAATAATAATAATAATACTCGGTGCTTATAATTTCTCTAGCAGCTCCCAAATATACCCGGGGTGAGGCAAGTTTTTGGTGGCCAAACTTAGTCCCGATACTCGGACAGCGAGTATGGATCGGGAAACCAAGTGCACATAAAGTCACGGTGTGGTGCCGCACGGAATCGAACCCGGAACCTCAGTGGTGTAAGGCGAGGAAGTTACCGCTGTGCCAACTTGCTTCCCCCATACGATGTATATATACGGTCCCCATAGCACTGTGAAAGGAGCGACAAATGTCCACATACAAATGGTGTCTGGTCAAGTCGGCCAAATAATAATAATAAATAATAATAATTGGTGCTTATATAGCGCAAATCCAGAAATGATCATTGCGCGGAAATTTCACTGCTGGTAAATAATCACAATCAAATCGCATCAATTAGGAGTGCTGCCGTATTCAGCGCTCATCTATCAGCACTTTGGTATACCCAGTGTATATTGGGGAGCAGCTAGAGAAATTATAATAGTAAGTATCACAACCTAAGTGGGAAGGGGGAGGAGGAGAGAGGAAAAGAGAGGGAAAGGGAGGGGAAAAGAGGGAGGAAGGGGGTAGAGAGGGGAGGGAGCCATGGGCCGGGTTGGTTTTGGGCGGAGTTGGTTTGGTCCGAGTTGGTTGTTGGGCCGACTTGACTCGTTTGCTTTGGCCAGCTGTTATTAATATGCTTCTCGAGTGTTCTCTCTCTTCCCCTATAGATCTAGTGGTCGCAGATTTCCTTCATGCATGCACTGAGCACTTGAACTGGAATAGCTGTGCATGCCACAGGTATCATAAACCATAACAGATGGGGTCGATTGCAATGACAGCACATATTAAGTGGTGGACAGGAACAATGTACTCTAAGACTGAAAATCATGATCAAAACTATCTAACATTTTTATTGAAGCTACATGCCATTATCAAGCTATCCATATGAATTGCAGTCTGTCCAGCACTAAATGGTAGATAAGACTATAGTTTGCACTGAGTGATTGAACTTGAAGATGTTTTGCAACAACAAACTTAATAAAGGAGAAAGATAAGAATTACTTTTGTTTTTTAAGTGAAACTTTTTAATTCAAACAAAACACATTAACAGCTAATAATCACTACTACAACATACTAAGAACTAGCGGTATGACCCATTTTGGGTCCAATTTTGAGGTGCCGGAATGCGAGTGGGTACCAAGTGTTGTACCGAGTGAACCCCCCCGGGTAAGAAATAAAGGGTGAATTAGTATCCTTTACTCACGAATAATGAGTTTGAGGAAAGAAAATAGAAAAAAAAAAAAGTAAATAAAAAAAAATAATAAGAACAATAATAATGAGAGAGGTGCAGCCAAACCCATTATGAGTGCCTAAAGGACACTCAAGAAACAAACCCTTTATTTCTATTCTATAACTTTAAAATGTAACAATGTTGTTTGTCTTTCATATAGCACATGCTCTTTTTGACAGTGTGTGCGCCTCAATGGCAACAATGAGCGACCTTGCAGCACACCACTAAGCTGCACACACACTGTCCATTATCACAACTATAATCACAAGTGGTACTATTGATTGAGGACCCCTGGTGGTAATAGAATGTTGTATCATGGACCCGGTGTAATGAAATACAGTGTCCTAGTGACTGAAAGTCCGGGGAACAAAAGGTACCTTTTCATACGTTCAAGAATCATTGACTATATTGATTGCGGTTTATTCCGTTCATGAATAGAATTCCTTTGTTGGGGACGCCTGGTTATGGGGGACACTCAGTTTCATTACACCGGATCATGGACAGGCGATAATATCGAGGGCTGAGTGCCAGAAAGGCCTATCTGCATTTTGGGCACAATGGGGAGGAGGGGTTGGAGTTAATGATCACCGTTGGGATCCACTGAAAATGCCTAAGCATTCTAGAAAATATAGTACTAAAATTAGAAATATATTGTACAACATTTTTGCAACTCAAAAATATAAAGCACCCTATACCAATGAGGTAGAACCTCAATGCTAGAATACATAGCAGTGAGATAAATAGCTATGATTAAACAATACCTACAAGTTTCGTTCATTTTATAATGAGGGGAGTTTTTATGACGGTAACTTAGTTTTTGCTTTAAAAAAATTGTTTACAGTTATTAAAATAATATTTAACTGACTAAGAATGAGAATAAGCGATAGGAATTTTTATTTTGCCTATCCTCTACCTATGATAGAGCGACAGGCAGGTCCAATATTTTTATCGTAGTGGAAAAATATTGGACCTGCCTGTCGCCTATCACACGGTAGAGGATAGGCAAAATAAAAATTCCTATCGTTATTCTCTAATTCTACTTTCTGTCTGAACATGTTACACACTTAAAAATGATGATTTAAAAAGGGAACCGCTCCGTCAGTTGAGTCATGTTTTACTCAGTCAAAGTTGAATAAATCTTACACAAAGTTGGGTACATTTTACTCTAAGTTGAGTAAAATTACTCAACTTTTGAGTAAAATATTACTAAACTGACGGAGCAGTTCCATTTTTTAATCATTATTTTTAAGTGTGTAGTTACTATTTTCTATTCACCCATCAATAAAATGTATAATCCTCATCTTTAAAACAAGAACCATTCTATTTCCAAGTATCATGTACTTTCTACAAGATGTGCGAATGAAATTTTTCATGGACAAACTTTTTTTGCGTCATGGAAGGACACAAAATGCGACAAAAGTGGTGGATTGTACCAAGAAGTTATTATGATTGTACTACTATTTTTGTGTTCTCATTTTACCACTAATGCACATTATCAATAAGCTTTGATAGTGAAATAGATACTCTATGGTTTCTTGCACTGGCACCAATAACTATTAAAGAGGTGGGTGCAATAAAGTGCTAACCCTCAATATTTGACCAACTTGTTACTGACAAACAAACAAACAAAACACAAGTTCATTGTACTTATTAACATAATGTACAGCAATTTCAGCAAAATCAACATGTGGCTAAAATATAGCCATGTTAAACTCCTGGGTCTGCTTCAAATCAAACAGTGTCTTAGCATTTACCTATGGCAAAGAATAACTCCTATATTAGCTATGCAACGGCTATCCACGCTTCTACATTGCATAAGTCTGGTCCATGATTTATTCATGGGCTAGCATGTGTCCCTCACGGAACAACCTGGATAAACAAACAAACAAAACAACTTTCTAAGAACAAACTGATCAATACATTACTATTAATATTAATCACCGAGTTGGTTGAAACATGAAAATATTATAGTAAACTTCATGGTTACAAACCATACTTTCAAACAAAGGTTATCTGTTACTGTTATAGACTTGATCACGTCAATGGGTCACTTCTGTCATTTCAATTCAGGATTGGCAAACTGTGCTATACCCAAGGAAGTTTAAAAAAGAGAAATGTGGCGCTAAGATGGTGGCTCATCATTCATGGAGGAAAACTTAGTGTAGCTCCGGATATTGTTGTGATCCGCGTCATTACAAAAATGGCGTCAAGCAGTGTCATACTACGCGCAATCGTGCGTCATTTAGCTTGCATAATCAGGGCTCCAATTACAAATTTTGAAGGGCACACATTTCAAGGCCAGTGCACAAGGGCACTGGCCGTGCTACATACTAAAGAATGCTCTGAAATTGAGGGGCACCAAGGCCAAGTCAAAGGGCACCGAGGCAAAAACCTCAATGGCCTTAGTGTAATTCGAGCCCTGCGCATATATCGCGGCAGTTACAGGTTTTGCGGTATACTCGCAGCTTCCGCGCTATGAGCCGAAATCTTCCGGAGGTACACTAAGTCACCCTCCATGCGCAATGGCCACGATGGCGGCTGGTACCATAGCGTTACACAGTGGGTCATGAAAGTTATGCATTCCCCTTTTTAACTTCCTTGGCTATACCCCAGAGATGCCACTCGGTTTTGCCAAAAAAAATCTGAAAAAGTGCATAAATTCTGTCAAAAAGGCCAAATACGCACTGAAAATTAATATAAAAAGTGATTTCTCTGATACCCACACAGCCAGAAAATAGAGATTTCTTCAAAGATTGTCCCTATTTTCTCTTATTTTTCACCTTTGTTAACTCTTTCCTGACGTAAGCCATATCCCAGATGGCATAAATTACAATCGGTTCTGGTGTATGCCGAATTCCAGAGGCATGCTAGTTTGGAATTCAATTTCAAAAAATTCCAATTTCTACAGTCTTCCACCCTTAATTAAATGCTTAAAACTTTGAGGGCGATATCATTCAGTCTAAGCATTCGACAAGGTGAAAAAGTTACTTCTGTCAGATTTGGGATGAAGGTTGATCATGATCTGGAATTCATAATGGCCACCTTTCTGGTGTGTGGGTAGTGGGCAGACTGGAAAGGGTTAAGTCGACTCTGATTAATTTGGTAAATAAAGCAATTTCAGAGTACTGTTTACATATTTACCCATACCATCATGAGATTCCACCAAGAGAAGATATGGGGAGCTTCCCACAATACATTGCTTCCATTTCAGTTTTCTACACTAATTTGCTATCTAATGCAACTTGTGGCGATAGGAACAAAAAGTACTTCAATGAACAGAGCACATCCAGATCTTGCAGAAAATTTTTATTTCATTACTATCGCCAAATGTCTAGTTTACGTGAGGTACATGTATCATCTTGCAAAGGATTCTGGGAAACTCCCGATATCTTCTCTTAGATTCCACCAGCCTTTGAAAAGGCTAATCAAGTTCTCTCTTATACAGGTACACAATCCAAAATCATTTCACCTTGAGAAAAGATGGGCATTAGTTCCTGGTTTTACTCCAGCAATGGAACTGCATTTTAAACAACTCTACCAACTCTATTATTCCTCAAACTGATATTTAAGGTGACGCTTTGCGGTTTCATGATTTTCGACACTTAAATGGCATTTACGGAACCCCCATAGAAACTAATTTGCCAAACTTGGGTTCAATGTGTGCAAAATGCTCCTGTCTTTCACACTAAGACAGTTGCGTGACTCATTTACATACACTTTTCCAGTTACGACGGCAAGTTCGGTCAACTTTCGTTGTCACAAATTGCTGTGGTTTTGGCACTTTAGTTGTTGCGATCCAGAAAACAAATGCACCCTTGCAAACAAATGCACCAATGTGCACACATTGAACTCAAATTTGGCAAAATAATTTCTTTTGGGGTTCCGTAAATGCTGTTTAACTGTCAAAACTGCCTGTAACTGCCTAGCGGCACCTTAAGTATACATTATACAAAACTGGTTTGCAGGCATGGTTAATAGATAGAACCTCTAGTGATTTCAATGAAAAAGGTTAGCCCATGGAACATTTAAAAATTATTTTGATTGTTATAATACACTGAAAACATCTGCATTCAATACAGTATGACCATTAATTATTTGGATAAAATGTGGATTTCTGTATCTACCAATAATGAAATATTTGAAGTTTAAAATTAATTTTACAATAGGAGACAGGGAAAATTATTCTAATTTCGATACTCTGCCCCTTGACATATGAGAAATGCAAACCGCAGCAAATGCATATTATTATTATTAAAATTTATTATGCAAAGCAGCTTCTTGCATCAAGGTGGGGCAAGGCATCCAAAATTTATTTTTTGTATAATTTTGGGTAATAATTTTCAAATAGAACAGCCATTTCAAAGTCATGAGTTGAATTAAGCCATGACTCTAAAAATTGTGTTTACGTTGTCAATTGCCAATTTTTTTTTCACAGTATGGTTTTGCATGATTTCCCCTATGAACTGTTCACTGTACTACATACTGCTTTCTGTTGCAAAATAAATGTTTTCAAGTTAGCTATGTAATCTGCATGTGCAAAAAAAAATAGCCTTGCACTGCAATGTGAAACTGGAATGATGGTAAACATTAGTGTCTCTATTGGCCCAGGACTTCATCCATTTACTTTCAGATCTAATCGAACAATTTTAATAGGAGGGTTTTACACTTTATTGATTGGGGATTTCACTCTACAATTAGTTCCGCTCACAGCAGGCTTGGTTCAGTGACCAATATTTACAAGGGGGTCAAATTACAAAACAGTCAGTACAGGCTGAGTCAAAAAGAAGTAAACTCATGTTTGAGGGGCTGTAACTCGAGATCTACAAGGAATCTGCTAAAAATGAAAATACCACTGGAAAGAGCAAATTTTACACGTCTAAATAAATAAAAGAATTGTTGCAATTGCTCACAGCAAACTAAAGTTATACTCATTTGAATACAACCACCCATTTTTGTAGCTGCACATGGCTGATTGATTTTCATCCATTTCAATTTCGACGAATCAGCAAAGTGCTAACAGGATTTATTGTTGAAAAGACAACTCTTGCTTTTAATTAATATTCAACAAAGTCCATGACGGTACTATAGTTTGTAGGGATACCAATTCAAATCTTTACGAACGATCCGGCAGAAGCTTGATTGGGGAATGTTGGGTAAAGGATTGAGCTGATCTTTGGTCTTGCTGTAACGCATGTCTAACTCTAGCAATGTTCACTTGTGAGCTAGCAGTTCGTGGTCTGTCTGAAGCTTCCGGCAGTCTGTTCCTTAGTGTCCCATGCACATTGAGCTTGTTCACATTCTTATATACTGCTCCCTTACATGAAACCCGGTTAGCTATAGGAAATTGGACACGAAAAAGACGCTGAACTTCAGTCGGACTCTTAGTTTCATGATACTTAAATGTCGACAGAAACGCGTGCGCTCCCGTGCGGTAAATTGTGGTGCCATGTTGTCATTTGGCCCGTTTTATTATAAGGTAGTGCAATGAGGTAAAATTCATATTGAAAAGAGCCCTTTAGCATGTAGGAATTATTGATCGAAACCACACCTGCCACAGAACTTTATTTGCATTTGAATATCGCCCCTTACCAATACATATAATAGGTAGGCCCCTACTTGGGAAGTGAAACCGTGTGCAGCTACAAAAATGGGTGGTTGTATTCAAATAAGTATAACCTAAGTTTGCTGTGAGCAATTGGAACAATTCATTTTTGTATTTAGATGTGTAGCATTTGCTCTTTCCAGTGGTATTTTCATTTCTAGCAGATTCCTTATAGATCTCGAGTTACAGCCCCTCAAACATGAGTTTACTTCTTTTTGACTCAGCTTGTATATCTATGATTTTGCCCCTAAAGTCCACAATTTAGGACTGGATTACATTTGTTGAAGTGAAAGTAACAGAAAAACAGTAATTTAGGAACATTTCAAATGAAATCTTTTGCCATGGACTGATTTTCATTGAAATCACTAAAGGTCCTTAGGTCTCAACCAATAGATATGACCCAACGCCAGTAAATGAGGCACTTTGCGTTAAAATGCATTGTGAGCAAAAATGTATGGGAAGGTCAGATTTGGTCAAATTTGTGATATTGCTCCTATATAAAGTTTGATACATACTACCTTGTGAGATAATGATATAAATCAATAGAGATAATGATATAAATCAATATATGAAAGAAAAATAGTTTTTAACCCTCTTGTTCTTTGTTTCTCTCATTGACTTGTACACAAATCAATAACTTAAATAACACAGAACAATAAAGTATGTAAATTATGATTTTGTCGAAAACAAAAGTAAAGTGGTGAATAGCTAAAACAATGCCCACACTTTTAACAAATCAACTGACAGGAATCTAAACATGAGGTACTTTATAGTGGGAAATTTCCGTGGTGGTTTTAGGTTTGTGATCGATCAGGCAGCCGCGATTATTATACCCCGCAAAAATACTTGTCACACATACAACTTAACATGCATATATTTGAAAATGTGAATTAAAAACCCACTAAACTGTCCAGAATTGGTAAAATCGTAAAAAAAATTAATCTAACGAAAGTAGCCCACTATACAGTATAAAAATAAATCTGTTTACTTAAATATTTCAAAGGCAACGCCTGTCATTGAGTTGTGAATTTATTGCAGATAAATGTTTAATTGTGACACAAAACTGAGTGTGGAATAAAACTGCCCATATTTGACCTTTGTGCCAAGACTCCAACTTTGGTCTAAAGTGAAACTTTACCCACGATACATTTATGCTATGAAAATGAGCCTATATCCATCATTATATTTTAAGATATTTACGTGCAAGCTTTTCTGGAAATATTTGACCTTTGAGCCATGCCCCAAAGCCCATTACTATATCACAAGAAAACATAAACTTTTAATCTAGAAAAGGTACATATCGCAAGTTTTATAATTGTTCACGAAACCACGCTACATGGAAAGTGGTCCACACAATTTTATACAATAAGTCCCCATAATTGTAAGTCCCCATAAATTACTACTACTACTACTACCACCACCACCACAATAGTCCTCCACCATTGCATGGCAGAAAAGATCTGAAACGGCCAGTGCATATATGGCAACGTTAGGCACCAACAAACAATAAACTTAATACTAGTCTTGTGGCTTTTCATGAAACCTTAAACTACACCACAAAACTCCTATTGCACCAGCCACCCATCAGTCACTAAGCTGTTCAGTGACTGCACAGTGTCTATCCTCTGACTGTGCAATGACTACACAGTCACTGCGCTGCACTGTGACTACATGGTGACTGAACCATCGGGTGCTCAACAGCACTGTGACTACACTGGCCTTGTCATGCAGTAACTGTACAGGACATGCACCATTAGTCACCTATCAGTCACCTACTATGTGACTACTAGTCACCTGTGTAGTCACTGCACTGCACAGTGACTGTACGTATGGGAATCAAAACGGCACAGATACACAGTTTTGTAGCCAGCGACTAGGGTACCTAGTAGGTGAGAGGATAGTGACTGTACAGTCACCATCCAGTTACTGTACAGTGACAACAGTTGTTTAAGGAATAGAACTGAATAAAAACCACCTGCCTGTCAATCATCTTCCCCATAACCTACAGTATGGGGCAATATTTTCTATAATTATATAATATGAAGCTTTATCTATACCGCGTATTTCTAATACTGCAGTTTGCCGTACAGTATTTTCTGTTACTGCACGCTTAATCTCGTTACCCGATATGTTTATGAAATTTACTGTCGCAACGTGCGTAGTCCGCGCATAGCGTTCATAAACTGTGAACGAGATTAATGCGTGGTGCAAGCATCGTATTGGCTGGGAATTCGTTTTGCAAAGAGGCGACGCATCAATGAATATGTCCGGTGAACATGTTGAAGCATGAAGAACATAGAAATAGGAAAGCTTCATATTATATAATAATAATAATACTAGATGTCTTTTTTTCGTGTGATACAAATATATACCGCACTCACCATGAAAATACCGCACTCGTCCTTCGGACTTGTGCGGTATATTCTATATTCTTGTATCACACAGCACACTCAAAGCCATCCAATATTATATAAATACATGTGTTTTTGTGAAATTAATAGCACGGGACATTTCACATGTTTTTAATTTTCCGGTATCATAAAATATGTCAACAAAGTGTTTATCATGATTTATTTTATACCTCCAAACAGATGACAAGTAGGGGTGGTTAATCACTACACAGAAGCTAGTATAGTAGTAGTAAACTGGTGCAAAAAACCCTGCAAAAATTGCAATGTATACAGCAAGCAGCCTCTGCAACCCATTGTGGGGGCTAAAAATTCTACTCAATAGTGCAACACTTCAAATGCTATAAAATAGGAAAAATTTCAAACTATGCAACACCAACAAATAAATTAATTGAAATAACTGCACATATTAATGCATTTGTCACTGCTAAATTCTCACTTGCTCGGGTCCTGGAGAGATATGCCTCATGTTACCTTGGTTCTCCTATACTCCTGGTCAACCTTACCTGTCACTAAGGTAGAAAGCCTGAAAATTTGACAGACTTACAGTGCCCCATCAAATTTGTTGCATACACCAGTTCAATGACATTCTTACACATTATTCACAATGAAATGGTTTTGTTATCAACGAAACATGGAAGTTGGATAATTGAAACCTTGCAAAGATTAGATTTTTTACACGTCATGTTTGTCAATGCTTTAAGTAAACATCGATTCATCCATTGTTTTGGATGAGCAGTTATGTTTACTACACTTAATTTTGTCTCGTATCAGGCATATAAATGTAATGACAACCAAGGGTGTAGGGTTACTAGGAATACAATTTGGAGACAAAGCCTTATAAAACCATCCGAACTTGCCCTGCTTGGGTAAAGCTCCCGTGCCAGCAGTCTATTATTTTGGGGTTATGATTATTCCTGATTTTCCAAAATAGGTATCATTTACATTAACACGAAGCGGATATAAAAAAAAACAATGGCAGTATGAACCCCTAAATGACCTTTGACACCTATTGACATTGACCTTTACATCTCCTCTATCCCTTCAGTATCTTTACACAAAGATCACCCTATTCAAGTTGCATTAAACTAATTACATTAAACTCTTCTCAATTCTGCATGAAGTCCATTCACATTCACTCGTGGCCCATGGCGACAGTGGTTGAGTTGACACTTGATTCAGAGTGGGAGAGCACTGATTTTTGCTGGGATTTTTCTGGATGGAAAGATCGGGATCTCAATTCTTATTTGCTAGGCGACAAAAAAAAATGTTATACGGGCGAACGGACCTTTCAAGTAGGGTCGGTTGGTCGGTCCTTTTTTTGTGCGGAGTGAAAATTGACACTAAAAATCACTATAAACTATCAATATTCCACTTATTTTTTTTTAATTGGAGAAAAAAATTTGCTTGCGAAATGTTCAAAATTTGGGTCGATATTCATTTGTACAGGAAAAATTTTTTCTCCCAATTTTAAAAAATCTGGTCAGTCGGGCCTGTACAACGGTCCACTTTTTTCGTTGCCTTGCTGAATTTTAACATGGACCACGTTTCAAATTTAATATGTTGCCGGGTTGGCATTTCAAAATGGTTAGTATTGAACATAGTAATTCTGTCTTTGTATTTTTACAAGTCTATCATTAAAATTTTGGCAACATTTGTTTATGGGTCGTATTTGTAAGACAAAAACTTGTTTAGGGGGTATTTTTAAAGGAAGAACAGTAAAAACTTGTTTATGGGGTATTTTTAAAGGAAGAACAGTAAAAACTTGTTTAGGGGGAAAAATCTGCTTACTGAGAAGAACTCAGTTAGGGTTGTCTGGAAAAAAAAAAAATTGGTCAAGCGTGGGAACACCATTGTACATGACTGCCCCCCCCCCCAGGGCAGTACTTCAAAAATATCTTTCTGCCTGATTCAAATGATTCCATCAACATTGAACTGGTGAGTGGTTTTATCTTACACTATAGAGCCATTCCATGTCAAATAACCAAATGTGTCCTAACATCAGTAAATTCAATGTCATGGTGATTTTACAAAACATTACCCCATTTTTTCTTCGCCACTGGTTGTATATCATACATGGACACCTTATATGCGAGTTTCTGCAATTTACACCAGAACATATATTTCCAAAGTAATGTTTAATAAAAGGGCAAACATCACCATAAACATTTTGTACAAAAGTTCAAAGTCGGGCATAACCTCTAAAGTTCTTTAAAAGACTACATTTTTGGAGAGCTGATGAGGACACTTTGTCCGTCCACTCACTCGAATACAAGAGATCAAACTCTTGTGCTTCTAACTTCATTTCCTTATCTCTAAGCCTGATCGCTCTTCCAATCTTTAACATCACACATTTTCTGATAGAATGGCCTACTTGCAGTCCATATGATGGTGATTTTGACATTTGGATGCCGTTCTTGGTTTTCTGTTTCACTTTGCCCGACAGGCTCTTCGTAGCTTTGACGATTACATCAAACATCTGCGGTTTGATACACTCAATCAGACTTACTCGTTCTCCTTGTAGCTCATGTACCTTGTTCACTAAGCGCCCCAGCTGTTTCATTTGGGCTGCGATATGGTAACGTCTTCTTTCTCCGGACTTCTTATTTCTTATAATTGGAGTGATCCTGGACTGAGGGTTGGTCTGAGATATTGTTTGGAGGAAGCCCTGAAATGGACTGAAAATAAATAAAATTATGAACATTTGACTTTCAAAAAGAAAAGGAAAAATATCAAGCAATGCAGATAAACCGGCATCTCTGTAAAATTAATGGTTTGGACTACAACAACAACAACAAAAGTGTGTTACAATACAAAGATTATGAAGATAAAAAACAGCTTTTTATTTTTCAAATCATTGAATGGGGCTTTAAACATAAAGTACAATAACAATAGAAAGCATCGACTTGCATGTAAACTTGAACAGCACATATTTAGGGTACATGCTATGAAGCACTGCAAGTTTAGATCTACAAAATCAGATTCTCAAACACTATGCACACACACCACCAATGTCCACACAGTGATATATGAGACAGTTCGCGGCTTAAGGATGTACAAGTCGGACCGACAAATTGCCGGTTTCAAGAAATCCATGTCATCCCATATGCCACATCCATTGTCATTATTATGATCACCCCACCCCTTTCAGTTATCTTTTGTGTGCAGTAGATCGAGTCTTTTGAATTCAATGCTAAATCGATCCATTATCATCTTCAATGACATAGATGCACACACACACCACCAATGTCCTCACAATCATCTCCTTGATTTTCCACCAAAATCATCTTCAATAAGATCTATGCACTCACCCCACCAATGTCCTCACAATCATCCTTGATTTTCCACCGAAATCATCTTCAATGAGATCTATGCACACACACCACTAATGTCCTCACAATCATTGTATATCCTCGATTTTCCACCGAAATCATCTAAATGAGATCTATGCGCACACACCACCAATGTCCTCACAATCATATATCATCAAGCACTTAGCCAGCCAGCCGTGTAGGCTGTACACGGCCACATGCAAAATTACATGGCCGATTTTCTGTTCGCACGGCGCATGCTTGTCGTGCAAATAAAATAAAAAAATTTGTTTTTGAGTGCCGGTCGGCCAGACCGTAGCTACAGAACATGCATTTAAAATCTTCATATTACATTAACAACAGTGTCTGCACTTGTCTAGATATATTAACTGGCACTGTTATGAAGACAGTGCCAGTTAATATAGCCACTGTTAGGCCAAGAAAAAAAAAAGGTTTGTCTCAGCTTCCTTTAGGCTAAAACCCTTAAAGCGCTATGCATTTTTTTTTTAGAAAAAAAAAAAGGAAAGCGGTTGCGGAAATTCCTTTTTATTGCATTTTTGTCCCACTTTTTTTTGTCCGCTTTGCGTCCAAATTTTTGATTTTTTTCTGAAAAAAGAAAAAAATCGAAAGTCAGTCAAAAGACCCCCCAAAAAAAATATGCGCTGAAAATCAAATTTTAAAGCTACGTGCGTGGGAAGCTGAGACAAACCTTGTTTTTTTTCTTGGCCTTATGAAGACAGCCTAATTGGTAATGACCAAATTGTAATTCCAGTTATTCCAAGCTCCGTTCTCGTAATGTGCGCGGAGTATATTTATGTACCTCGAAATTCCTACAACTGTCTATGTTTCCTCCTACACTTGTTCCTTGTTGGATTCCTGTTTACCCTGAGAAAAGCCACTGCACTATGATTCTGTAAGTATGCGCGTAGCCTTGCAGGAAACAAAGTCTGGTAGTTAAATACTTTCCTCTTTGGATTTCTTGATTTTTTCATTTCCTGGAGAAATTTGGGATTGTGAAGATAAACATAATATGCTTATATTTTCCAGGTCATATAAGCTTACATTCTCTAAATTGATATTGAAACAATATTCTTTGTGCATTTGAATTAATAGCTAGGCATACTTAAATTAAAATGAATAAGACACCCATGGTCAAAGCAAAAAAAGTTACAAAACTGAAACAATATTCAGGCTATTGGAATATAAGTAAATAGCTAATTAAGTACATGTAAATAACTTCCAGGCCAAATTTCGGGAAACTGCTCAGCCAAAATCTTTTCTTGCAGCTTCACATACCCTCATTTCAAAATAATAAAAAATAAGATTGATTTTTCAATGCCGCACTGGTGATGAGATCAACCTTATCTTTGATGGGTTAAAAACTCACTCGATCGTGAGCACTTGTATTAGCCATTACCATACAGCGATTTGACCCCCTTTCCCTGGTGCATCATTTCAAAGTGACAATATCAAAAATACAAAACAAATCAAGTATTTCATGTACCTTTAAAACAATCATTCTTTCAGATGCAAAAAGGCCCAGCATGAAGTATTAATGACAATATACCCCAAACATCCTGCTCCTAGATAGCTGACACCATAGGCTATAAAAATGAGTATGGATGATAAGCTAAGGTGTTATAGATTTCATAGAAACCTTTTTAAAAATATAGGTAAAAAAAATCCTTAATTTTCTCAGCTATCCTATGATACCAAATAAGTACCAACATCCTCCATACATGGCAGCTGTGACGTCATAATGAAGCACGCCCCCGAAAATTTTGGAAATATTGAATATACACAAAATATAGGGCAAAACTTGATTTTGGGCTAAAAAATCGTACAAGCAGGCGAGTTTCACCGGATTTTTGGTAAAATCATGAAGGAAATCACTACTTTTACATATATACTAAGTTAGAAGTCAATATTAGTTTAACTTTTTTTATTAGAGCAATTTCAAATATCGCCAGGTGGCAACCACCCCCTCCCTACCCTCTGACTTTGACGGCTCACCATACCCCCGGGTAAGGTGGTGGGTCCAAAGTTTTTTCGCGAAAATGAGCGCAAAGGATGGTTCCACAATTACCCAGAGTCATTTCGCGGCAAATTTGAGCGTTTTAGCGCACCGGAAAAAAAAATTCTATAGGGGGGGGGTGGTAACCACCCCCCCTTCGGTAGACGAGGGTTAAATGTGTATGTTCAGGTGACCGTATGTAGCTAATCTATCCACCACCAATACAAATCCAAATTTAGTGTTTACAGCTAACCGAGGACTGTCCTCTATTGAATGTGTATGTTCAGGTGGTTAGTGTGTGCAGCTTATCCTCTATTGAATGTGTATGTTCAGGTGGCGAGTATATAGGCAAAAAAAATAGTTGTATTGCCATTTTCGGCCGACCCAAAAATCAGAAAATCTAGGGTCGCTTTTTTTTTATATTTAACAATCTTTTATTTAAAGAAAATGAGCCTGCTAACTGCATTTTTGTGCTTTCTTAAGCTATTAAAGTTGTTTTTTAGATGTAAATAATTGTTTGTTTCCGGGACACATTAATAAAATATATATATTATCCAACCGACCCACCCTGAGTTTGGAGCTTTAAGGGCAATACAACTTTTTTTTTTGCCTAATCTTAGCGGTCGCGGGTCGAACCCGCGACCGCTCGCCTGTCAACAGGTGGCAACAGCTTGCCTAGCCCATGCACGCCACAGAGGGGGAAGTCAGCAGCCTAACTATCCCGCACTATATTCATCAGCGAGCATGATTGCGTCATCGCCAATGCATGCGCACTAGTCTTATTTCCAGGGGTCGATTTAGAAAATAAAAGTTACATGCACAGCTTCGATTTTTCCTTGAAAATGGGCTAAAAAATTAAAAATTTTACATGCACCTAGGCAACATTTTACATGCACAGAGCCAATGTTACATGCATCTGTGCATGCAAAACCCCTCTAAATCGAACACTGCTTATTTCTGAGTTAAGTTTTAAGTTATAGTTTTATATCCGAGTTGCAATATTTTGTAGTATGGTACCGTTAGGGTTGAACCTGACGTGACAGCAAAATTTAAGCTTACTGCCAAAAACAACAAAATTTACCTCATAAAGTCCTCTATTTATATCCATAGTATATAAATGTAATGATCATGTAGTAGTTGATTAGGGCCAGAAGTAGGAGTGTAAAGCCAAGTACAAGAATTATTAATACATATTTTTCTTCTGGTGACATTGAAGGAAAGAGTATGACACTGGCTGATGTTTAGCTGAATTGATAGCTGCTACTGTAATATTCCTTCTTAACACATGAGCTGCTGTAGTCCCACTAATCTCCAAACTGGTTGAATATAAGTACACATGCCTGTAGAAAATTTCATGAATAGGGCCTACATATTGTGTGTGCATACACATTGCAATTTACAACAGTTTTGATTAGGAGTGGGCTATATAAGGCCTAATTTTAGGTCATACTGTAGTTTCACTTAATCAGAGTCTGTTGGACCCTCCTAATTTGATAGAAATATGTACATACCAATCCCATTTTCAGAAAAAAAAAAAAAGGAAAACAATTGCAAAATCCAGGGTGCCCCGGAGTAAAATGTGTTAAATCCAAGATGGTCGTCAGCTGAGCCAAAAAAGTTAAATTTTAGCCAAGTGTGGCTGTTTTATCATGTTTTGTAATTTTAAGGCCCGAGAAATGTTTCCTTTAGGGCAATTCCGTAATTAGGCAAAAAATAAAGAAACTTGTATTGCCCTTTTAGACAGACCCAAAAATAAAAAAATCTAGGGTCGCCTTTTTTTTAAATATTTAAAATGTTTTTATTTAAGGTAGGAAACTCGGTTCCCACACGTCGGCAAGGAAAAAATTATAAAAAATATTCCGCCTCCTTGTGTACACCTCTTGATTTTTATGAGTAAACTACACACCCCAATGCTTGAAACCACAAAATATTTGAGTTGCTAATTTGCATTAATTAATGAATATCAATTAATTAGTTCAACCTTAATTTTACGACTAATAATTATTGCTAGCAAAAACTTGAACTCTGATTCCAACTTTTACTATCGGAAAAATTGTAAATAAATATTATCTAAAATCTCTCGCCAGCTTTTTCGCCAAAGTCCATTAATTACGTAATAGCATGTGTTTCTAGTCTGTGAAAATATTGATGTCGTTAAAAATTTATTTCTGCTTAAAGAAGCTGAAAAGTAACAAAAGCTGGCGAGAGAATTTAGGTAATCTTGTTGTGTTTAACTTTCAATTTAAAAAAAATGTCTACATTAAGTCAATTTTTGTGACAATAATTCTGAAAATCCCCTATTTTAGGCATTTTTTACAGAAAACACTTTTGAGTGTGTAAGTTTCCAAATATTACGTAGCAGATGGCAAATTTCATTCATAAAGAAAGATCTATTTACAACAATCAATCTTTGCTACTTCAAAAGTCTCTGACCAAACACTAATACTTTCACTGGGTGGGAAAACACTATTCAGATAAATCCTTCAAAAGGTAAACAAAACTTTTTTCCACTAAACAGGGAGTCTTGTTGTCGTAATTTTGCTGGCTGCCGTTGTCTTTTTTGCTTGCTCGCGTGGTGTGTTAACAGTGTTATCGCAATTGGAAAAAAAAAAAAAATTTAGGCGATGCCCGGCGCTGCATGGGCTCCTTTGGTTGTAGTTTGTACAGTGTTTAATGGAACAGGTCCATGGCGAAATCATGAAATTTACCCGACACGTAAAACCCAATAATAATGGTTCAGTTTCAGAAACATGCATATCTACACTTTATTTATGACTTTGAGGTATTGGATATTTACCAAATTGACTGGTAAGTTAATTGTGTACGAAAACTAGTGAAAACCTGGGAGCCAAAATAGCTCCGTATAAGCGGTGTACGTGTGTGTATGAGTGTAGCGAATGCTCGCAGCTGAATTCCCGGTTGCAAATTCAAGAGCCCGGGGAGCCGCTGTGCACGAGTGTGTTGAATTTTGTCGCTCGCTAAATGTTATAAAGCACTGAGAATTTCATATATTCTTACTGTACAACTCATAGCATTCTAAAAATTTCCCAGAAAAATCAGACAAAATGTTCAATGAAACAATGCTACGCAATGTTATTATTTTATTCATACATGCACGATACTATTACTATTGTGATTTGTGCAATATCAATGAGACGGCTAAGTTAGTGAAAATTGACATTTCGTTTTTTGCGGATTCTGAACGATTTAAATGATGCCCCGATCTGTAATTTGGGGAAGATATTTATTACAGGATAGGGTACAATTAAGGAAATTTTGAGGGGATTCGGTGCATGACACGATAGCCGACGATCCGACCTTAAAGAAAATGAGCCCAATGACTGCATTTTTGGGTCAGATCCAAAACTGGTCAACCAAAACTCCCATAAGTAAACTTAATTGGATGGTCTTTTTTTTCTTGTGGTTTGTTAGGGTACATATTAAATAGGGCCTACTGAAAAAATATTTTAGTTTCCGGTTACATGGCCAAAAAAATGGGGTCGGTAGGTAGGAAAAAAATTTATACATGATTAGCTACGATTTTCCAAAAATTTTAATTTTAATTTTTTTTTTTTTTTGGGGAAATTAAGTGTATAACATTTTTACTGTCGGCGGCCAAAAATGCGGTCGGTCGGGTAACTGGAAACAAATGTATTTTTTCAGTAGGCCTAGTGATGCACAGATCAGATCGGGATCAAATCTGGCCGATTTGGGGCATATCGGATCTGAATCGGAATCGGTAAAAATTCCTTCATTGTCGATTAACTAAACCGATCATTTATTTGAATGGAAAATAAGAATATTCACCAGAAAGAGTTGATTATTTCAACAACAAATGACAATGACATCAAACATGCAAATCACAAAGCATCCATCAGAGTTAGGTCATGGTTTGCTAAAAATCATCTATCAGAGTTGATTGATTACTGTAAACTGCCCTCAGTGCCTAGATAACAATTACTGAATCAGATTTTTAATAAAGGGCGCAGCTACCTTCTTAGAATCAAGATGGTGTGGGAAGTGTGTTTTAAGAGATCGGAATCGGGATCTGATCGGACAGATCTCATCACCACATGATCGGTGATCGGTGATCGGCTTTTTCAGAACAAAGGTGGATCGTTGCATCACTAACGGAAAATTTTGGAAATCAAATCAAAAAAGTTACACACCCAACTTTTTTTATTTACACACCCAATTCACCAAATCCTGCCTAAGACCATGTATATCATTGAAGATGATCTAGCAGGAAAATCTGGGATATAAACATGATTGTGAGGACATTGGTGGTTTGTATGCATAAATCTCATTGAAGATGATTTAGCTGGAAAATCTGGGACATGATTGTGAGGACATTGGTGGTTTGTGTGCATAGATCTCATTGGAGATGATTTAGCTGGAAAATAGTTTTTCTTCATGCTCAATCAAACAGAAAGTACAATAACAATAGAAAGCACATATATAGGGTACATGCTATGAAGCACTGGTTTGTGTGCATAGATCTCATTGAAGATGATTTAGCTGGAAAATCTGGGATATATATATACATGATTGTGAGGACATTGGTGGTTTGTGCATAGATCTCATTGAAGATGATTTAGCTGGAAAATAGTTTTTCTTCATGCTCAATCAAACAGAAAGTACAATAACAATAGAAAGCATCGACTTGCATGTAAACTTGAACAGCACATAATTATGTAGGGTACATGCTATGAAGCACTGCAAGTTTAGATCTACAAAATCAGATTCTCAAACACTATGCACACACACCACCAATGTCCACACAGTCATATATGAGACAGTTCGCGGCTTAAGGATGTACAAGTCGGACCGACAAATTGCCGGTTTCAAGAAATCCATGTCATCCCATATGCCACATCCTTTGTCATTATTACGATCACCCCTTTCACTTATCTTTTGTGTCCTTGATTTTCTACCGAAATCATCTTCAATGAGATCTATGCACACACACCACCAATGTCCTCACAATCATTGTATATCCTCAATTTTCCACTGAAATCATCTTAAATGAGATCTATGCACACACACTACCAATGTCCTCACAATCATATATATATCATTGAAGATGATCTAGTAGGAAAATCTGGGATATATACATGATTGTGAGGACATTGGTGGTTTGTGTGCATAGATCTCATTGAAGATGATCTAGCAGGAAAATCTGGGATATACATGATTGTGAGGACATTGGTGGTTTGTATGCATAAATCTCATTGAAGATGATTTAGCTGGAAAATCTGGGATATATACATGATTGTGAGGACATTGGTGGTTTGTATGCATAAATCTCATTGAAGATGATTTAGCTGGAAAATCTGGGACATGATTGTGAGGACATTGGTGGTTTGTGTGCATAGATCTCATTGGAGATGATTTAGCTGGAAAATAGTTTTTCTTCATGCTCAATCAAACAGAAAGTACAATAACAATAGAAAGCATCGACTTGCATGTAAACTTGAACAGCACATATAGGGTACATGCTATGAAGCACTGCAAGTTTAGATCTACAAAATCAGATTCTCAAACACTATGCACACACACCACCAATGTCCACAGTCATATGGTATCACACTACCAAAAAAAGCCCCATTGGATTGTGTACAAACGGGCTTCGGAAAATTGTCATTTTCTTCCCAATAAAAGTTTCTCAGTTTCTGGAGACAGGTTTAGCTGCTTAAATTGCCTATTTATCTGTTATTCTGACTAGAAAAAATGCTATGTTGACCGTCATTTTTTTTCGCGACTGGACCTCGAAGACTGTCGGAGCTTTGAGCCCTGATCCCGATGTGCAGATTCCAAGCAGAGTTACCTGAGAGAAAACAGGTGGAAAAGCGTGATAATTTTTTTGTTTAATCTCCCTCTGTCCTTCTTTGATGTTATATTCTGAAAGGAATAGCATCACACATTATAATAAAACCAAATTTGGCCACATTTATGCAAATTTTCTGGTATTTTTTTATGTTGACTTTAGGTGGTCCATAATTCGCCTCATTCAGAAACATGGCAATTAATTGCCAGGCAGGGGTGGACCAGATTTTTTGGTGGTGTGAGTCCTTAAGTATCACATGATTGTTGATTTTGGCTCTAATTATATTCCTTTATGTCTAGAAAACATGTTGTAAACAAACTCTGATGAAATAAAATTGTTTAAACACACCTTGATGCAATAATCAGTGTATAGCTATTCTTGCAGTAGTCTTCATTCAGTGTTGATAAAGATAACCGAGTGGTTATCGAAACGTACACAATATGTGTGCTGGGCGTGATGGTGGTCTATGCTCAAAGCCGATCTGGAGGGTGCTTGTACCCAAACAAAACAACATTCAAAAAGAGGTTTGATGATGGTACTACAAGAAGATGCCGTCTGTGTCCTTCAGGGCAACATGTTGTTGAGCCTTGCTCAAAACAAAGAAATACAAAGTGTGCTTGGTGTCCTTTTGGGACATACCTTGCCGAGTCCAACAAATGCCGTACCTGCCGACACTGTGATAGGTGTGAGGGCAATGGGTTAATGACCATTCGAAATTGTACGGCAACCAGACCAAGTATTTGCGGATGTCTTCCCAACTACCCAAATGCCCAAAGAGAAAATTCCGGCAAGGGAGTAAATGCATATCCCACAGCATGTGCAAAAAGGGACACGGAGTGGTAGAACGAGGTACGCCATACACAGATACAGTATGTGAGCGGTGCCTCAATGGCACATTCAGTAGGAGGAGTAGTTTGAAAGCTTGCTGTCAGCCCCAGCCACTGTGCGTTGGTCCGCCAAATATGCCAGGGACCAACAAAAGAAAAGCAGTGTGTTCACAATATGCAAATGAGAAAGGTCTGGCTAGTTCAACTATAGCACCATCCAATGCAACGTGGAATGAAACCCTCTGGGGAAACACAAAAAAAGTTTAAAGAACATGGCGCTGGATACACCCTCTACTGGTCAGGCAAGCCCAAGGGGGATCGACGCATCTCAGGTGTTGGTTTCATGGTCAGAGACTCCATCGCATCCAGACTTGAAAACCTGCCAACCGGTCACTCTGACCGCATCATGTCCCTGCGTATCCCTCTGCAAAACGAGCAATCTGTTACACTCTTCAGTATATACGCTCCAACTCTACAGGCAGAACCAGCAGACAAAGAAAAGTTCTACTCTGATCTCCGCAGCTTCTTGCAAAGCACTCCAACAGAAGACAAGATCTTTATCCTTGGCGATTTCAATGCCAGAGTAGGTCGAGACTCAGACACCTGGAAAGGAGCACTTGGAAAGCATGGCATCGGAAACTGTAATGACAATGGTCGTTTACTCCTGGAGCTTTGTGCTGAGCAGCAACTTGTCATCACCAATACTATCTTTCAGCAGAAGGACAGCCTAAAAACAACATGGATGCACCCTCGGTCCAAACATTGGCACCTGATAGATTACATAATTACACGCCAAAGTGACCTTAAAGATGTTTTACACACCAGAGTGATGCCCAGTGCAGAATGCCATACTGACCATCGCCTTGTTCGCTGCAAACTGAACCTCCAGTTTAAACCAAAGCCAAGGAAAGGAGGTCCCCCTAAGAGAAAGATCAGTGTTGGTAGCTTACAGTCATCAGAAATAAAAGCTAGCTTTCAGGCAAATATCCAGACTCGCATCAAGGCTCAAGTTACTCCATAGACAGTTCACCAGAAGTGTTCTGGGAGCAGTTGAAAACCACCATCCAGCAGTCGTCTGAAGAAGTCCTGAGTTACACCTCCAAGAAAAATCGTGACTGGTTTGACGAAAACAATGCTGAGATCCAAACTCTCATGGCTAAGAAGAGATCAGCACTTCAGGCCCACCTGGTCCAGCCTCTTTGTCCTGAAAAGAAAGCTGCCTTCAGAACTGCTTGTAGCATTCTCCAGCGCGAGCTTCGTGTGATCCAAAACAAGTGGTGGACAGACCTGGCACAGAAAACTCAGCTTTGTGCTGACACAGGAGACTACGGTGGATTCTATGCAGCCTTGAAGTCAGTTTATGGCCCAACCTATCAAGTTCAGAGCCCATTGCGCAGTACTGATGGAGAGACACTCCTCACGGATAAGGCCTCTATTTTGAACCGATGGTCAGAACACTTCCAATCCCTCTTCAGTGCCAACCGTATAGTACAAGACACTGCACTCAACCGCATTCCTCAGCAGCCGATGAAAACAGAGCTTGATGAGGTTCCTACACTGCAAGAGACCTGTAAAGCAATTGAGCAGATGAAGATTGGAAAGGCAGGAGGAGTTGATGGCATACCCGCAGAGATATGGAAGCACGGAGGACCGACACTACACACCAAACTGCATGAACTCTTCTCTTGCTGTTGGAATCAAGGCAAGCTTCCCCAAGACCTAAGAGATGCACTTATTATCACCTTGTACAAGAACAAAGGGGAAAAGTCTGACTGCTCCAATTATAGGGGATTACCCTGCTCTCCATCGCTGGAAAAGTTCTTGCACGTATTCTCTTGAATAGACTGGTAACCACCATTGCAGAGGAGCACCTCCCAGAAAGCCAATGTGGTTTTAGATCCAACAGAGGAACTACTGACATGGTGTTTGCTCTTCGCCAGCTCCAGGAGAAGTGTCGTGAACAAAACAAAGGACTTTTTGTTACCTTTGTGGATCTGACCAAGGCGTTTGATACTGTGAGCAGGAAAGGACGCTGGCAAATCATGGAACGCCTAGGCTGCCCCCCAAAGTTTCTAAACATGATCATCCAGCTCCATGAAAACCAGCTTGGTCAGGTTAGACTGAATAACGACCTCACAGAGCCCTTCCCCATTACCAATGGGGTGAAGCAGGGCTGTGTTCTTGCGCCAACTCTATTCAGTATCTTCTTCAGCATGATGCTCCATCAGGCCACTGTTGATCTTGATGATGATGACGGTATTTACATTCGTTATCGAACTGATGGTAGCCTGTTTAACCTGAGGCGCCTACAGGCCCGTACCAAGACAATGGATCTGCTAGTTCGGGAGTTGTTGTTTGCTGATGATGCCGCTCTTGTTGCCCACACAGAAAGGTCCATGCAGCGCATCACATCCTGTTTTGCAGAGGCAACAAAACTCTTTGGACTTGAAGTCAGCCTGAAGAAGACTGAAGTGCTTCACCAGCCAGCACCCCACGATGTGTACAAACCTCCCCACATCTTCATCGACAAGACAGAACTAAAATCAGTGCACCAATTCACCTACCTGGGATCTACTATTTCCTCTGATGCCAAGCTGGATAAAGAGATTGACAGCAGATTGGCCAAAGCAAACAGCGCCTTTGGCAGACTGTACAAACGAGTGTGGAACAGCAAGCACCTGAAGCCACCAAACTCAGTGTATACAAAGCTGTGGTTCTGACCACCCTCCTGTACGGCTCTGAGTCATGGGTAACATACCGCAAGCATCTACGAATCCTTGAACGCTTTCATCAGAGATGCCTCCGTCGTATCCTTGGCATCCACTGGAGCGACTTCATTACCAACGTCGAAGTCCTCGAGCAAGCAGACATGCCCAGCACTGAGACCATGTTACTGAAGACACAATTACGATGGGCAGGACATGTGTATAGAATGGAAGACCACCATCTGCCAAAGGTCATCCTGTACGGCGAGCTGACATCTGGGCGACGAAATGTAGGGGCACCTCTAAAAGGTACAAAGACTGCCTTAAGTCATCTCTGAAGGCCTGCAACATGGACCCCATGCACTGGTCTACCTTGGCTGCTGACCGTGTTGTTTGGAGACACACTGTGCAGCAAGCTGTCTCTGACTTTGAAGTTTCAAGAAGAACCCAGTTGGAAGACAAGAGAAAGCGGCAGAAAGAGAGCAGCAACAGGACCCCCACCACTGATCAGACATTTACCTGCAACTACTGCAGTCGGACCTGCCTATCCCGCATCGGCCTATTTAGCCACCAGCGAGCCTGTAGCGGAAAACATGGACAAAAGCCTTAAATCTTCGTTAGCGAAGTCAAGCCAAGAAGAAAAGAAGAATTCTTGCTATCTACTGAAGATAGCATGGTAATTTCTAAGTGTAAGTACCATTGAATGATTGATTACAATGTTATCAACTGGAATGTCACAAGGCAATTCGGGCCTAATAATAATAGCAAGAAATGCAAAATAAAATGTGTTAACCGAACTTCTTAACCCTATCAGGAACTTAAAATGAAGACTGCCGAGTCGTCTTTCAAAGTGTGACGTTACCTTTAATGTGTAGCACAACGGATAACCAGCGTGATTTCACAAAAAAACAAAAATTAAATTTAAACAAATCAGATAATTATCATCTCACTAATATAGGTTTTTATGTTGTACATTAATTTTGTTTGTGAGTGACTTTGGTGAGTGTCAGAGGTTAGGAATTAGGGTTAGGTTATACATTAAGGCTAGAGTTAGGGTTACAAATTAGGGTTAGGGTTAGGGTCTGGAATTAGGGTTAGGGTTAGGCCAAGGGCTAGGTTAGCCTTAGGCTTGGGCTGATTTGCACTGAATTCTCAAAGTTATAGCTGCTCAATAAATGCATAGCCAATAAGGAAACTCACCTTAAATCCACTAATTGAGCAAAACTCGCCTTAAATCTACTAAATGACGAAAACTCGCCTTAAAGCCACTAAGTGAGGGAAACTCACCTTAAATTCATGTATTGGTCTTCAAAAACAAAGAGGGGGGGTTGAAGTGAACACAGTATCAGCACAGGGCTAGGCTATAATAATCATCACAACATCTTGGCCAAAGCTACCTGGTCTTTGAGTTTTGGTGATTTTTAAGCTTACCGTAACCTGTATGTTCACACTGGCAAATTTTAAGCTTACCTCAGAACCAATTGTTTTCCATTCATCAAATCATCCCTGGATAAAATCATGTTGATTATTATGATTGAAATGCAGCATAGATTATAAAAAGTCTCAATAACTCAGCGCTGGCAACAAGGAGCACTTTTTACAGGCAAATGTGTGATTTCGGTGATCACTGTGTGGATAGGCCCTATACCTACGTGTACTAGACCAGCTATTTCCGGATATCGGCAGGCAAATCTCCTTGTTTTTGCTCATTTAAGTAACGAAGAAGCACAAATTATCACTAAAACTTCTGGTTTTACATGTTTACTTACTTTTGGATGTCAATCATGGCTAAAGTTTGTAACCACAGGGCTTGTTTACTCCAAAGTAGGCTCCAAACACATCGCCAAATTAGGTATCACACTACCAAAAAAAGCCCCATTGGATTGTGTACAAAACGGGCTTCGGAAAATTGTCATTTTCTTCCCAATAAAAGTTTCTCAGTTTCTGGAGACAGGTTTAGCTGCTTAAATTGCCTATTTATCTGTTATTCTGACTAGAAAAAATGCTATGTTGACCGTCATTTTTTTCCGCGACTGGACCTCGAAGACTGTCGGAGCTTTGATCCCTGATCCCGATGTGCAGATTCCAAGCAGAGTTACCTGAGAGAAAACAGGTGGAAAAGCGTGATAATTTTTTTGTTTAATCTCCCTCTGTCCTTCTTTGATGTTATATTCTGAAAGGAATAGCATCACACATTATAATAAAACCAAATTTGGCCACATTTATGCAAATTTTCTGGTATTTTTTTATGTTGACTTTAGGTGGTCCACAATTCGCCTCATTCAGAAACATGGCAATTAATTGCCAGGCAGGGGTGGACCAGATTTTTTGGTGGTGTGAGTCCTTAAGAGACAGTTCGCGGCTTAAGGATGTACAAGTCGGACCGACAAATTGCCGGTTTCAAGAAATCCATGTCATCCCATATGCCACATCCATTGTCATTATTATGATCACCCCTTTCACTAATATCTTTTGTCCTTGATTTTCTACCGAAATCATCTTCAACGAGATCTATGCACAGTGCACACGTACACACCACCAATGTCCTCACAATCATTGTATCCTCAATTTTCCACCGAAATCATCTTAAATGAGATCTATGCACACACTACCAATGTCCTCACAATCATATCATTGAAGATGATCTAGCAGGAAAATCTGGGATATATACATGATTGTGAGGACATTGGTGGTTTGTATGCATAAATCTCATTGAAGATGATTTAGCTGGAAAATCTGGGATATATACATGATTGTGAGGACATTGGTGGAAAGCATGTAAACTTGAACAGCACATATGTAGGGTACATGCTATCAGGGATATTCGATACAGGGACTAGCAACAGCTTGTTGATTGTTATTGTTATAAGATTGTCTCTTACGACCTTCGATATCATGCGAGTGGCGGCTCGGTTGCAAAGTGTTTTATTCGAGCAACTCAAAGTTGCCCTTTCAAATTTCGAAAAAGCATCAAAATATTAAATTTCCCCAAAAACGTTAGCCCTAAGTCACACTGTGTACTATACATGATTTTTCAAACAATTTCTTTGTAGTGTTAAGAATAATTAATATATTCAAGAAAATTGTGATAAATTTAGAGAAATGAAAAATGATAGAACAAACTAATTAACATATTTCCCGGAATGTATACACTGTAGGATGTTTGTTCCTATTGATTTCAATAGCAAAATAATTGAAAAAATGATGTTCTTTGATGATTTATATTGGCATTTCTAGAGTCTAGATTCATAGCGAAACATATAGGCTCCATTGGTATCGAGCAAGACACACAGCGAGCAGTGCTGTGATTGTACTGAGATTCGTACCAAGGTCTATTGATCAATGTACTATGCATGCTTACTCAACTGATGATAATTTGTAAACCCGCAACTCGCATAGTACAATGGGCGTTGGACCGTTGCTAGTCCCTGTATCGAATGTCCCTGATGCTATGAAGCACTGCAAGTTTAGATCTACAAAATCAGATTCTCAAACACTATGCACACACACCACCAATGTCCACACAGTCATATATGAGACAGTTCGCAGCTTAAGGATGTACAAGTCGGACCGACATTGCCGGTTTCAAGAAATCCATGTCATCCCATATGCCACATCCATTGTCATTATTATGATCACCCCTTTCACTTATCTTTTGTGTCCTTGATTTTCTACCGAAATCATCTTCAATGAGATCTATGCACACACACCACCAATGTCCTCACAATCATTGTATATCCTCAATTTTCCACCGAAATCATCTTAAATGAGATCTATGCACACACACTACCAATGTCCTCACAATCATATCATTGAAGATGATCTAGCAGGAAAATCTGGGATATATACATGATTGTGAGGACATTGGTGGTTTGTATGCATAAATCTCATTGAAGATGATTTAGCTGGAAAATCTGGGATATATACATGATTGTGAGGACATTGGTGGAAAGCATGTAAACTTGAACAGCACATATGTAGGGTACATGCTATCAGGGATATTCGATACAGGGACTAGCAACAGCTTGTTGATTGTTATTGTTATAAGATTGTCTCTTACGACCTTCGATATCATGCGAGTTGCGGCTCGGTTGCAAAGTGTTTTTATTCGAGCAACTCAAAGTTGCCCTTTCAAATTTCGAAAAAGCATCAAAATATTAAATTTCCCCAAAAACGTTAGCCCTAAGTCACACTGTGTACTATACATGATTTTTCAAACAATTTCTTTGTAGTGTTAAGAATAATTAATATATTCAAGAAAATTGTGATAAATTTAGAGAAATGAAAAATGATAGAACAAACTAATTAACATATTTCCCGGAATGTATACACTGTAGGATGTTTGTTCCTATTGATTTCAATAGCAAAATAATTGAAAAAATGATGTTCTTTGATGATTTATATTGGCATTTCTAGAGTCTAGATTCATAGCGAAACATATAGGCTCCATTGGTATCGAGCAAGACACACAGCGAGCAGTGCTGTGATTGTACTGAGATTCGTACCAAGGTCTATTGATCAATGTACTATGCATGCTTACTCAACTGATGATAATTTGTAAACCCGCAACTCGCATAGTACAATGGGCGTTGGACCGTTGCTAGTCCCTGTATCGAATGTCCCTGATGCTATGAAGCACTGCAAGTTTAGATCTACAAAATCAGATTCTCAAACACTATGCACACACACCACCAATGTCCACACAGTCATATATGAGACAGTTCGCAGCTTAAGGATGTACAAGTCGGACCGACAAATTGCCGGTTTCAAGAAATCCATGTCATCCCATATGCCACATCCATTGTCATTATTACATTTGTATGATCACCCCTTTCACTTATCTTTTGTGTCCTTGATTTTCTACCGAAATCATCTTCAATGAGATCTATGCACACACACCACCAATGTCCTCACAATCATTGTATATCCTCAATTTTCCACCGAAATCATCTTAAATGAGATCTATGCACACACACTACCAATGTCCTCACAATCACATCATTGAAGATGATCTAGCAGGAAAATCTGGGATACATGATTGTGAGGACATTGGTGGTTTGTACATGTGTAATGCATAAATCTCATTGAAGATGATTTAGCTGGAAAATCTGGGATATATACATGATTGTGAGGACATTGGTGGTTTGTGTGCATAGATCTCATTGAAGATGATTTAGCTGGAAAATCTGGGATATATACATGATTGTGAGGACATTGGTGGTCTGTGTGCATAGATCTCATTGAAGATGATTTAGCTGGAAAATAGTACATGGAAATTTTAGATTTAAAGAAAAAAAGAATAATCAAGTGCAAATGGAATGGTGACAGTGTGCCATGTAATAGCATTCCTGTCATTCACATGCCCAACATCAGCCTGGGTTCTGCTACAGCCTACAGTGATCTACCGTATCTAAATTAGTGTTAATGTTAATTTGTTTTCCTTTATTTTATTTCATATTTTAGCCCCGGGCCCACTAATGTACATGTATAATGCTTGTAAGTATACCCGCCTGAAAGAAAACACAGATTTGGGTGTTTGAAAAGCAAAACGCAGATCCGCACTAAGGATCTCAAAACACCCATTTTCAAGGATTGAAGAAGGGGTGTTTTTATAAAGGACGATCCTTGCTTAGGGTATAGTTCTTAATTAAATTACCTAATTATTTTTTTAATTATTCGTCACAAAAGAGTGCTTTCTGAGTGATTTTACAAGCTTTTACACGCCAGATTTTTAAAAAAAATTGGAGCCGACTTCTCTCTCTCTCTCATTGCCTTTTTGCACAAATAAAGTTGGGTAACTTTATTTGTGCAAAATCCTTGATTAAGGTTATTGTTTGACAAAGTTTCAACATCCTATCAAATTGGGGTTTGGCCACGGTTTAGCTGTCAAAACGGGGTAATCTTTCATCTGCCGTATATATGATATATCACGTCCCAACCAAATTGTAAAGTTTTCATGGGAAAAGTCTGGGATATAAAATAGAATATCAGGTGATATTTCAAAATGAGCAAAATTTGGCAAACTTTGCCCTCAAACTAGTCTTACATGTACGCCGTTACACGTTTGATGATAGATATTAAACAATTGGTCATTTATTTTGCTGTTTGCATTTGTTGTGCATCCACTCTGAATTTATGAAATTTAATTTGTTTTTCCTGAAAATAGTGATAGTATTTTAGTTGAGCCTATATATAATGTCAACTTAAACTTACATGTTTTTAAAAGCAATCACAATGATCCAAATCTCTATCTGTTACCCACGATTCTATCTGGAAAAATAATGAAGAAATAAGACAAACATGTGTTAACGACTTAAAAGACAAATAGCAACGATTTGAAAAATCAGAAATCTGAAAAATCACCAAAAATCTGATTTTTGGGATTTTGTAAAGGTCCTAGATATGCTAACAACATACCTAGTCTCTACCACAGCCGATTTGGTTCCGTAACTCCACACAAACCGTCTGTCAATGATGACAATTATAGCCATTTGTAATTGGCTAAAAATATTTCCACGGCGTCATGACGCGATTCTTCACACGAGGCTTATCACTGGCCATCAGCTACTTGCATATGAATATGTATTAATGGCGAACCCGGAAGTAATAATCTCTACAACAAGTTACTTAGGCGTCGGTTCCACTTCCGCGACAACGGAAGCAAAGTGGAACTGAAGAGTTGTAGCAGAGATGGCAAAAGTTCCCGGATATAAGTTCTGAGGTGTGATCGTGCCTCGTATTTATAACAAATCAGAGACGCCGTTTAATGTCATCATTGACAGACGGTTTGTGTGGAGCGATCGGAACCAAACCGGCTGTGGTAGAGACTGACAACATACCCTGCAAGTGATAGGTCTGAAAGAACATAATTTAGGTAAATAAGTGGATAGGCTTTCACGACGGGATTCCATAACTGTATATTTATCCATACAGTGACTGGCAGCACCAGTACTGTAGTACCTACACAATACACATTGACCGGCAGCACCGGTAATGTGATATCCGACGGCGCACTCGTATAAATATACAGTTGATAATTTAGGTACACCATCAATTTTAATCATCACAGGTAATTATTGTACTCGATGGACAATAATTAATTGCACACAAATGAATGGCGCTTCGAAGGTTACAATACAATTTACATGTTGTTTTCTATCTTTTTGGTTATTTTTTTTGCACGAAATATATTCAATGGCAACTGATATGCCTCATTTAACATAATTTATAACAATTGTTTTTTAAGATGTTTGGTAAAATCGTTGCTAGGGCCTTTAAATTTGACTAAAAAAAACCCCTTTTTCTGATCATGCAATTCCTACTATCCCATCCTTTGGAATTCACTAGATATAAGTCTGAAAAACATTTCCGTTATCAATTAAAAGAAACATCTCAAAATATAATTAAAGGCTCTTGCAACGATTCCACCAAACATCTAAAAAAATTATAAATTGTTATAAATTATGATAATTGAGGTATATGTATAGGCCTATGTACAATTCCCACTAAATTTGTTTTAGCCTTGAATGTGAAGCAATTACATGTGGTTGGAATTCTCAAGCAAGCTAACTTTTGTTTGTGAATCCTTTGCTCTGATTGACACGAGCGCCTAGCTGTAATGAGCGACAGAGCTTTGCATCCCTTCAAGAACCTGTCCTGGCTGCGCCGACCTATGCTTAATCTTGATGCATATTCGGTAAATCAGATTATCAGTTGATATGTTATGATTGTTCATACATAGGGCCTACATACAGTATGGTATGTGTCAGGCAATTGAATCCCCGGATAGAATCAGAACCCCATGCACTTTTGTGTTTACGCTGTGCAAGCTCTCAAAATGTAAGCAAATACCTATACACATCTGCTTTCTTGTATTGGTACCCCTCACTCTTGTTACTCCTACACTGGAAAAACTCTGGTGTTAAATATAACACCATGGGTGTTAAATATAACTGGTCCGGAATCAATACAGGTCCAATCCCGCTGGTGTTAGGTTAACGCCGAGTTTGGTGTTAACACAAGCCACACTAAACACTGCTAAGAAGTGTTTTGACACTTTAATATGCTGGTATTAATTTGACACTTATTGAGTGTTCATTTCCTACCAGACACCACTTGGTGTTAATTAGATTTTACACACACCACTGGGTGTTAATTCGACACCACCGATCATTGAAGGCGTAAATTTAACACTGGTCCGGATTCAATACGGGTCCAATCCCTCTGGTGTTAATAATTAACACTGCATGGGTTTGGTGTTAAAAATATTTGGTGTAACATGTTATTTACTTCTGCAGAAGTTGTTGCTGTGGTACGTGTTGTTATTTTCAAACTAGATCACTTTGATCTGCAATGAAACCCATTTGAAATATTAATAAGTGGTGTATAACACCAGAAACATTAACACCAACTAAGTGTTGCATATTTAACACCGGAATTTTTTTAGTATAAGCTGCTGTGAACCACTGATTGGCCCATGTGGTTTTTCTCTTATAGTGCCCAGTTGCCTATATTAGTTGTTGTCATACGACACGCACACTGTGTCTATATCGGTGAATCAAACACGGGCAGGAAACCAATGAATTCACAGAAACTGTCTCAAGTGTTTAAGAATAAAGCACAAGCAATGATCTGTACATTTGAATATAGAGAAAGTTACTTGTGAAGAATTAAAGATATAGTTAAATAAAGAACTTAAAAAAAATATTATTCAAGAGTCAAGACAAAGAGAATGCACCATGTTGTAATAGAATGAAGGTGCACCTGCATGTGCTTGCAACCTTACATACAGATAGCAGTACCAGGCTACCAGCACTCGATCCATTCCATAGCTAGCTTGCTCCAGAGAAATTGCTAAACATGGTTAAAAGCTTTATATTTAAAATTCAAACATATTATATCTCAAGTCAACATTTCCCATAGAAATTGTACATATATGTACATACTCCTCTGCCACCTATCCTCTACCACTTTCATCCAGGTTTATCTTCATTTATTCTCCATTAATTTAACAATTAAAATGTTAATTAAAAATTGTGAAAAATATTTGAAAAGTAGAATTAATTTAATACATAACTTGATACAATTTGCTTACCTTAGCCATTAAAATACACATATATTCCTACAATAATTAAATAAAAAAGAACAAAAAATAAACCAAAAATTACTAGCCAAAATGCCCATTTCGGCAAGGGCTTGTCTATTTCACAGTCCATATTCAACTGAAAATAAATAGAGACAGAAACGACATTTTAATTCTATGACCCGCCAGTTAGGTGAATGAAAACAATCATTTCAATTTATAGGCAGAGTCTATTCACACAACATTAATGCCTTTCAGGCCAGCAGGGCTCGGACCCCACCACAGTATTTAGCTACATGGTAAGTCTTAGTCCCGGGTCTCAGTATTTTAATATCACTGTCCCCCATCCCTTGCTTGCTTCCTCATCACACTTGTTTTGAAAATTATCACAGGATGTTGTGCCAATAGCTGACAATCTTGCCATATTCGATGCATTGCTATCCTTCATGAGACATATGGGAAATAATTAGGCAATGACTTAAAGGGATTTTCCCAAATTGGTTGTGATCATAACATCTTTTTTGCGCTTACAAACCACAAAATAAACTTATGCTGAAAATTCCAGTTGGTTCTGACACTCCTTTTTAATGATATATATGCATTTTTTCTGTATCAGTTCCCATAGGCTACTGTGTTGATTTTTTTGTATCATGATGATACAAAAAAATACAAATTGTTCTACAATGTATTTGAAACATAAAAACACAGAGTAAAGCTGAACATTTTAGAAGTTACTGTATTGGTAAGCTTTGCAGACAATGCAAAAACCCAGGAAGTGTGGGGCAATTTGGATTCCGTACCATTCCAAAATTAGGAATATCACTTTAAGAAGGAATTATGTCAATTATCCAAAAAAATACCGTGTTTACACCAGGCCAAAAGTGGTCATCGATTTCACTTAGGTCGTCATCGATTTTAGTTTTATGATAAGTGTAAACAGGTGCAGGTCGATTTAGGTCGCATTTTAAAAGAAGTCGAATTAAAAAAAAAATATGTTGACTTCTATCAACTTATTTTTTTAAATAATTCGAATTAAGTCGAATTATCATCATCGATTTACCTTTTTTCGGCAATGTAAACGAAAGTCATCATCGATTTCAAGGGTTCATTATACACAAAATCACGCTATAGACTTTACATGCAAAATAGGGGTCAGGTTTTCGGCCATAAGTCGAGTTACCTCTCGTTTTGAATTACAAATTTTATATCATTTTTAAGAAAACACAATTCTACATAACATATCTGAAAATGAATCCACTCTTTTCCGTCTACTTTTTGAGTAAATTAGCGGTATAATAAAGAGGTCCAATATTCGCGTGTTTACATCCGACTGACCTTGTGTGTTCGTCCGCAGATAATCATAGAAATCACCCAAATTTTGGCGGTTTCTTTTCGAATTTGTACAGAACACATTCGAAAGTTCTAGTAAAACACAATTTTCAACACGAGTAATTATTTCTAGGGCTCAACCGATTATCGGATCGGATATCGTATCGGCCCGATATTTTCGATATCGGTTCATATCGGATATCGGTAAATAAAAAATTGAATTAAAAAAAAAAAATTTTTTTTTACATTTTTTTACATTTTTTTTCGGCATTTTTGAGGGTTTTCCATGCATTTATAATATGTGATACACAAAGTGGTTAACTTAAGTTAAAGGTTTGTACATTAAGGATAACAAATGGTAAATTTTTCATAATTTTTTTGGTTTTTTTATTTCAAATTAACTATGAATGATCCTAGAAGCTAAAAATAGGTCTAGGGGTTCTCAAAATGCCGAAAAAAATAGGAAAAAAATGTAAAATTTTTTTTTTTTTTTTTAATTTTTTTAAATTTAAATTTTTTTTTTTTTAAACACCATATCGGATCGGATCGGATATCGGCCGATATTATAAAATCAATGTCGGATATCGGATCGGTAGACAAATGTCATATCGTTTGAGTCCTAATTATTTCTGAAAAGCGAATTCAGTATCGATATGTAGGTGTAAACAGGTACGGATCGAATTATTTTATGCTAATCCGAAGTCGTCGTTGAAAAATACAAATAATTCGATGATGACTTTTCACTAGTCTAAACGCGGTAAAAGAATTGAATATATCGATGTATCGAATATATCGATGTATCGAATATCGCGTTTCGCAATTTAAGGTTTAGCGCCATAATTGGTTGCAAGGCATGGATATGCTATAATGCTAACCAACATTGCTATGTTTATCAGTTCACTTTTGCCTGTTAATGTAGTGTTATTCAAGAAATTAAAGTAATCCACAAAAAAAAAATGCTACTGGTTCTTGACAATTAAAAATAAGGAAGAGTAGCCATACCTTCAATGATGTCCTCACAATCATATCATTGAAGATGATCTAGCAGGAAAATCTGGGATATATACATGTACATGATTGTGAGGACATTGGTGGTTTGTATGCATAAATCTCATTGAAGATGATTTAGCTGGAAAATCTGGGATATATACATGATTGTGAGGACATTGGTGGTTTGTATGCATAAATCTCATTGAAGATGATTTAGCTGGAAAATCTGGGATATATACATGATTGTGAGGACATTGGTGGTCTGTGTGCATAGATCTCATTGAAGATGATTTAGCTGGAAAATCTGGGATATATACATGATTGTGAGGACATTGGTGGTCTGTGTGCATAGATCTCATTGAAGATGATTTAGCTGGAAAATCTGGGATATATACATGATTGTGAGGACATTGGTGGTTTGTGTGCATAGATTAATTGAAGATGGTTTGTGTGCATAGATTAATTGAAGATGATTTAGCTGGAAAATAGTTTTTCTTCATGCTCAATCAAACAGAAAGTACAATAACAATAGAAAGCATTGACTTGCATGTAAACTTGAACAGCACATATGTAGGGTACATGCTATGAAGCACTGCAAGTTTAGATCTACAAAATCAGATTCTCAAACACTATGCACACACACCACCTATGTCCACACAGTCATATATGAGACAGTTCGCGGCTTAAGGATGTACAAGTCGGACCGACAAATTGCCGGTTTCAAGAAATCCATGTCATCACATATGCCACATCCATTGTCATTTTTATGATCACCCCTTTCACTTATCTTATTGTGTCCTTGATTTTCTACCGAAATCATCTTCAATGAGATCTATGCACACACACACACCACCAATGTCCTCACAATCATCGTATATCCTCAATTTTCCACCGAAATCATCTTAAATGAGATCTATGCACACACACTACCAATGTCCTCACAATCATATAATTATTATTATATATCATTGAAGATGATTTTTTTATTTTTTTTATTTTTTTTTTTTTTAAATTTTAATTTTTTTTTTTTTAAACACCATATCGGATCGGATCGGATATCGGCCGATATTATAAAATCAATGTCGGATATCGGATCGGTAGACAAATGTCATATCGGTTGAGTCCTAATTATTTCTGGCGAATTCAGTATCGATATGTAGGTGTAAACAGGTACGGATCGAATTATTTTATGCTAATCCGAAGTCGTCGTTGAAAAATACAAATAATTCGATGATGACTTTTCACTAGTCTAAACGCGGTAAAAGAATTGAATATATCGATGTATCGAATATATCGATGTATCGAATATCGCGTTTCGCAATTTAAGGTTTAGCACCATAATTGGTTGCAAGGCATGGATATGCTATAATGCTAACCAACATTGCTATGTTTATCAGTTCACTTTTGCCTGTTAATGTAGTGTTATTCAAGAAATTAAAGTAATCCACAAAAAAAAAATGCTACTGGTTCTTGACAATTAAAAATAAGGAAGAGTAGCCGTACCTTCAATGATGTCCTCACAATCATATCATTGAAGATGATCTAGCAGGAAAATCTGGGATATATACATGTACATGATTGTGAGGACATTGGTGGTTTGTATGCATAAATCTCATTGAAGATGATTTAGCTGGAAAATCTGGGATATATACATGATTGTGAGGACATTGGTGGTTTGTATGCATAAATCTCATTGAAGATGATTTAGCTGGAAAATCTGGGATATATACATGATTGTGAGGACATTGGTGGTGTGTGTGCATAGATCTCATTGAAGATGATTTAGCTGGAAAATCTGGGATATATACATGATTGTGAGGACATTGGTGGTCTGTGTGCATAGATCTCATTGAAGATGATTTAGCTGGAAAATCTGGGATATATACATGATTGTGAGGACATTGGTGGTTTGTGTGCATAGATTAATTGAAGATGATTTAGCTGGAAAATAGTTTTTCTTCATGCTCAATCAAACAGAAAGTACAATAACAATAGAAAGCATTGACTTGCATGTAAACTTGAACAGCACATATGTAGGGTACATGCTATGAAGCACTGCAAGTTTAGATCTACAAAATCAGATTCTCAAACACTATGCACACACACCACCTATGTCCACACAGTCATATATGAGACAGTTCGCGGCTTAAGGATGTACAAGTCGGACCGACAAATTGCCGGTTTCAAGAAATCCATGTCATCACATATGCCACATCCATTGTCATTTTTATGATCACCCCTTTCACTTATCTTATTGTGTCCTTGATTTTCTACCAAATCATCTTCAATGAGATCTATGCACACACACACACCACCAATGTCCTCACAATCATCGTATACCCACAAATTTCCACCGAAATCATCTTAAATGAGATCTATGCACACACACTACCAATGTCCTCACAATCATATAATTATTATTATATATCATTGAAGATGATTTTTTTTTATTTTTTTTTTTTTATATTTTTTAAATTTTAATTTTTTTTTTTTTAAACACCATATCGGATCGGATCGGATATCGGCCGATATTATAAAATCAATGTCGGATATCGGATCGGTAGACAAATGTCATATCGGTTGAGTCCTAATTATTTCTGAAAAGCGAATTCAGTATCGATATGTAGGTGTAAACAGGTACGGATCGAATTATTTTATGCTAATCCGAAGTCGTCGTTGAAAAATACAAATAATTCGATGATGACTTTTCACTAGTCTAAACGCGGTAAAAGAATTGAATATATCGATGTATCGAATATATCGATGTATCGAATATCGCGTTTCGCAATTTAAGGTTTAGCGCCATAATTGGTTGCAAGGCATGGATATGCTATAATGCTAACCAACATTGCTATGTTTATCAGTTCACTTTTGCCTGTTAATGTAGTGTTATTCAAGAAATTAAAGTAATCCACAAAAAAAAAAATGCTACTGGTTCTTGACAATTAAAAATAAGGAAGAGTAGTCAGACCTTCAATGATGTCCTCACAATCATATCATTGAAGATGATCTAGCAGGAAAATCTGGGATATATACATGTACATGATTGTGAGGACATTGGTGGTTTGTATGCATAAATCTCATTGAAGATGATTTAGCTGGAAAATCTGGGATATATACATGATTGTGAGGACATTGGTGGTTTGTATGCATAAATCTCATTGAAGATGATTTAGCTGGAAAATCTGGGATATATACATGATTGTGAGGACATTGGTGGTGTGTGTGCATAGATCTCATTGAAGATGATTTAGCTGGAAAATCTGGGATATATACATGATTGTGAGGACATTGGTGGTCTGTGTGCATAGATCTCATTGAAGATGATTTAGCTGGAAAATCTGGGATATATACATGATTGTGAGGACATTGGTGGTTTGTGTGCATAGATTAATTGAAGATGATTTAGCTGGAAAATAGTTTTTCTTCATGCTCAATCAAACAGAAAGTACAATAACAATAGAAAGCATTGACTTGCATGTAAACTTGAACAGCACATATGTAGGGTACATGCTATGAAGCACTGCAAGTTTAGATCTACAAAATCAGATTCTCAAACACTATGCACACACACCACCTATGTCCACACAGTCATATATGAGACAGTCCGCGCTTAAGGATGTACAAGTCGGACCGACAAATTGCCGGTTTCAAGAAATCCATGTCATCACATATGCCACATCCATTGTCATTTTTATGATCACCCCTTTCACTTATCTTATTGTGTCCTTGATTTTCTACCGAAATCATCTTCAATGAGATCTATGCACACACACACACCACCAATGTCCTCACAATCATGTAGAGTATATGCTATGAAGCACTGCAAGTTTAGATCTACAAAATCAGAGTCTCAAACACTATGCACACACACCACCAATGTCCACACAGTCATATATGAGACAGTTCGCGGCTTAAGGATGTACAAGTCGGACCGACAAATTGCCGGTTTCAAGAAATATGTCATCCCATATGCCACATCCATTGTCATTATTATGATCACCCCTTTCACTTATCTTTTGTGTCCTTGATTTTCTACCAAAATCATCTTCAATGAGATCTATGCACACACACCACCAATGTCCTCACAATCATTGTATCTCAATTTTCCACCGAAATCATCTTAAATGAGATCTATGCACACACACTACCAATGTCCTCACAATCACATCATTGAAGATGATCTAGCAGGAAAATCTGGGATACATGATTGTGAGGACACTGGTGGTTTGTACATATGTATATGCATAAATCTCATTGAAGATGATTTAGCTGGAAAATCTGGGATATACATGATTGTGAGGACATTGGTGGTCTGTGTGCATAGATCTCATTGAAGATGATTTAGCTGGAAAATAGTTTTTCTTCATGCTCAATCAAACAGAAAGTACAATAACAATAGAAAGCATCGACTTGCATGTAAGTTACTTGAACAGCACATATGTAGAGTACATGCTATGAAGCACTGCAAGTTTAGATCTACAAAATCAGATTCTCAAACACTATGCACACACACCACCAATGTCCACACAGTCATATATCAGACAGTTCGCGGCTTAAGGATGTACAAGTCGGACCAACAAATTGCCGGTTTCAAGAAATCCATGTCATCCCATATGCCACATCCATTGTCATTATTACATTTGTATGATCACCCCTTTCACTTATCTTTTGTGTCCTTGAATTTCTACCGAAATCATCTTCAATGAGATCTATGCACACACACCACCAATGTCCTCACAATCATTGTATATCCTCAATTTTCCACTGAAATCATCTTAAATGAGATCTATGCACACACACTACCAATGTCCTCACAATCATATATATATCATTGAAGATGATCTAGCAGGAAAATCTGGGATATATACATGATTGTGAGGACATTGGTGGTTTGTGTGCATAGATCTCATTGAAGATGATTTAGCTGGAAAATAGTTTTTCTTCATGCTCAATCAAACAGAAAGTACAATAACAATAGAAAGCATCGACTTGCATGTAAACTTGAACAGCACATATGTAGGGTACAAATGTACATGCTATCAGGGATATTCGATACAGGGACTAGCAACAGCTTGTTGATTGTTATTGTTAAGTTTGTCTCTTACGACCTTCGATATCATGCGAGTTGCGGCTCGGTTGCAAAGTGTTTTTATTCGAGCAACTCAAAGTTGCCCTTTCAAATTTCGAAAAAGCATCAAAATATTAAATTTCCCCAAAAACGTTAGCCCTAAGTCACACTGTGTACTATACGTGATTTTTCAAACAATTTCTTTGTAGTGTTAAGAATAATTAATATACATGTATTCGAGAAAATTGTGATAAATTTAGAGAAATGAAAAATGATAGAACAAACTAATTAACATATTTTCCGGAATGTATACACTGTAGGATGTTTGTTCCTATTGATTTCAATAGCGAAATAATTGGAAAAATGATGTTCTTTGATGATTTATATTGGCATTTCTAGAGTCTAGATTCATAGCGAAACATATAGGCTCCATTGGTATCGAGCAAGATACACAGCGAGCAGTGCTGTGATTGTACTGAGATTCGTACCAAGGTCTATTGATCAATGTACTATGCATGCTTACTCAAATGATGATAATTTGTAAACCCGCAACTCGCATAGTACAATGGGCGTTGGACCATTGCTAGTCCCTGTATCGAATGTCCCTGATGCTATGAAGCACTGCAAGTTTAGATCTACAAAATCAGATTCTCAAACACTATGCACACACACCACCAATGTCCACACAGTCATATATATGAGACAGTTCGCAGCTTAAGGCGAGTCAGATGTATTTCAATGGAAATTATCAGGTAAGCTTAAACAAGGCTGCTGCAAATATCGCAAAACAGCATTTTGACGTAACTTTAACATTTATTTGATAGGTAGGGAGTATAAATATATGTATTTTCTTTCCTTGTGGACATTTTGCATGAAAATCAATGGTCAGAATATAATTTTGCGATTGGTAATCAAAACATGTTAAAAACGTAACGAAAAATTGATGCTTTTGCTCGTTTCCAGACGAACTGCTGACAGACAGAGAAACAAAAACTACATATCCATATTGAGTGGAATCTCATTAAAAAAAATTATACCTCTTCCAAAATGATAGCTGTTCTGGATTGCTCAGAATAAGATCCGAAACATAGCCATCTTTAGGATACATCCGACTCGCCTTAAGGATGTACAAGTCGGACCAACAAATTGCCGGTTTCAAGAAATCCATGTCATCCCATATGCCACATCCATTGTCATTATTATGATCACCCCTTTCATTTATCTTTTGTGTCCTTGATTTTCTACCAAAATCATCTTCAATGAGATCTATGCACACACACCACCAATGTCCTCACAATCATTGTATATCCTCAATTTTCCACCGAAATCATCTTAAATGAGATCTATGCACACACACTACCCATGTCCTCACAACCATATATATCATTGAAGATGATCTAGCATGAAAATCTGGGATATATATACATGATTGTGAGGACATTGGTGGTTTGTATGCATAAATCTCATTGAAGATGATTTAGCTGGAAAATCTGGGATATATACATGATTGTGAGGACATTGGTGGTTTGTATGCATAAATCTCATTGAAGATGATTTAGCTGGAAAATCTGGGATACATGATTGTGAGGACATTGGTGGTTTGCGTGCATAGATCTCATTGAAGTTTTTCTTCATGCTCAATCAAACAGAAAGTACAATAACAATAGAAAGCATCGACTTGCATGTACACTTGAACAGCACATATGTAGGGTAGGCCTACATGCTATGAAGCACTGCAAGTTTAGATCTACAAAATCAGATTCTCAAACACTATGCACACACCAATGTCCACAGTCATATATGAGACAGTTCGCGGCTTAAGGATGTACATGTACAAGTCGGACCGACAAATTGCCGGTTTCAAGAAATCCATGTCATCCCATATGCCACATCCATTGTCATTATTACATTTGTATGATCACCCCTTTCACTTATCTTTTGTGTGCAGTAGACAGAGTCTTTTGAATTCAATGCTAAATCGATCCATGATTTACTGGGAACAATCTATAGAAATTCTTTAAAATTATATTGAATCTATAATTATGGATTAGGTTAGTTGTGACAATACTGGCATAACTGATAGAATAAGCGATAAGTCAGGCCGATATGAACATCCTTTTACCGCGTAGTCATAATATATCCTTGATTTTTCCACCAAAATCATCTTCAATGAGATCTATGCACACATGGAAAGCATAAAGTACAGGGATCACAATGACCTAAAATTTAAGTCAATATTCAGGGTGTACAAGAAAATATACATGGTGTAATAATTAAGTTTTTGATGTAAATGGTTTGCCTTTAACAAATTTATTTTTCTTTTCAGGAGCATTTTTTAAACCGAGTACCAAATATTTGAAAAGAGCATAAAAAGTCCCCCCAGAAAAGATATAGTTTGTATAGGGTACGATGCTTGCAAAATGTTCATACAGGGTGGTCAACATTTTCTTCGTTTGTAGGTAATTAATTATTCAAAAAAATTAATTAAAGCTGATTATTAAGCAGTAGGCCTACTTATAGTTAAATGCTACTGAATAAGCTTACAAATAATGATACAAGACAGAAGGAACACTAACTGTCTATTGATTTGACAATATTTACCTTATTTCTGGCACTTCTTGATATGGTATGTTTAATACAGTGGTCTATGGGAAAAGCCGTAATTGGGATTAAGTATGCTTGTTAGCCTAAATGATGTGTTTAAAATATAAAATTACTTGATTATACAATAGCTACATTGATTCCCATTACTTTGTTACCAAATGTTTAGTATATTTTGAAGTTATTACACTGGTAAAAATTGAAACAGAAATGGTGATGCACTATTTTTGAGTTTTCTCATAGACTTTTTGTGGTACCGTGTCCTCGGCTCCGCCACATTTCATGTTCATTAGCATTATTAACCACCAAGAAAGTTTTATAATTAGTATGGAATTGATTTTGGTATCAAATTAAAGAAGAAAAACATGGCTTTCAAATGAGTCTAAAATGAGCTTGGTACATCCTGGTCTTCATATTAAAACCTTAATGAACATATCAAATTTTACAACTTTTTGTAACACCACCACCCTATTTAGGGTCCCAACTTATGACACATGGCCCTATGCACACACACCACCAATGTCCTCACAATCATATATCCTCGATTTTTCCACCAAAATCATCTTCAATATGAGATCTACGCACACACACACCACCAATATCCTCACAATCATTGTATATCCTTGATTTTTCCACCAAAATCATCTTCACTGAGATCTATGCACACGCATACATTGTACCACCAATCACTGTTCGATTTACCCGGGTGCACATATGCACACATGCATGTAACTTTTCTCCTGTGCATGTAACTCCAATGAATCACATGTACAGCGTGCATGTAACTTTTTATCCACAACTTGAACGTAGAAAACTGAACCTTGTACGATGTCGCCATGATTTTTTAAAAACCAGGCCCTTCTACCATATACCTTAATGCACAACCCGGAAGCAAGTCGCGCATGAACCGTACGGTGTTTTGTATTACTTGCACATGCTAATTGAATACAAAAAAATTTGCATTTGTCTCAATGTTTTGCTCACGGAACACTTTCTAAACGAAACACGATACGGGGCTAGTATTACATTGTGCACTGCTCATGGATCACTTTTTAAAATAAACATGATAGCGTAACAATTGCCATTCCCTCATTTCAAATATATAGTTTTGGTTTCTCTTTTGTTCAGAAACCAAAAATCAAGGGATTAAAAAGTAGAGCTGATCTGATCTGCAATCATAACACTATTATGCTGGGAGGACACAGTATAGGGTATATAACCAGAAGTATACAATAGCCTATTGTGCTAACATAATTATTATCATGATTGATATCGAAATCTATCCCATGGACGACAGTTGATGCTCTCTGTCGAAGGTATAGGTGGCATATTACACTCACGAGTTCTAGGCCTAGAAATCATATACATGCGCGTATACTGAAGGATGGGGTGGGGTGGGGAATTTGTTTGTTTGTATGAAACATAAACGATGCATGGAGATGATTTGATTATGAATTAGTTTATTATCCCCGGAAGCACAACCCATACCTCTTTAAGAGGGGCTCCCCTCCTATATAACCACCTCTTTCCTAAATTACCCCTTTCCCCTCCTCCTCCCCTACATTCGATATCTTCATCTCGAGCTCTCCTCCCCTTCTCTTTCACGTCCAATGCTCTCTCTCATATGTTTCTCTCTCTCTCCGCCCATATCCCCTTGCCCTCCAACCCCCCCACACACACACACACACCCCCAATCTTCTCCCCTCTATCTTCTACTTTTTGCAGTAAAAATTGCTTCAGTAAAAGTCATTAGGTTATTAGAGGTCATATAATGGCCTTCCATCGATTCTGGTACATGGGATTAAGGACATGAATCGATTTTGTTTATAGCACCTATACAATTACAGTAGTGGCCCCTTTTGTAATGTCGAATGCAAATATTTCGATGGTCTATATATTTTCACAGTGAAATCAGCTTAGGCTATTTCGGAGTCTCAAGCCAATGCTTTCAAACTAAATCAATGCTTTCAAATGTAGACTGTTTTGTTCGACTTCTCTGCTCGTGAATATTGCACTGCGAAATTTAAACATTTCTTTTGTATACTTAGATCAGGTACCTCAAAAATCCTGTAATTTTATTCGTCACACCACTTATAAGAAACTGAAACCAAAACCGAAACTACCTGTCACAAATGTTTAGTTTTAAACAAAAGGTAGAAACAAAGAGTTCGATATCTTGTGATTCAAGTGGTTAGGCAGGACAATAGGAAACCACGTGACCAAAACCAAAACCAAAACTAAAACTATATATTTGAAATGAGTCATTGGCAAGGCGCTCAATAAATCGCTCCCACATAAAAGCATGCATGAGTGCTTGATCGATCTTGTGTGCCTTTATAATAAGGCAATGTCTGAACATGGAAGTATCATGCCTCCAAAAAAGGTACATGTAAACCGGTGTGAGAGTTTTAAGAGTCCCCCATAATAGAGAGTCCTACCTTCCATAGAGATACACGGAATAAACTGTGACCTTGTATACAAGGTTACGAAACAAATGGTGTGTGCAATACAAAACGTGTACAGTTAGATGGGTGAGGGGACTTTCAGTCATAGGACTTTCTGATTCGTGACACCGGTATCGTCGTTAAATTATAAATACATTTCGTTAAATACGTCATATTTATTATTATACCTTCAACCTTGTTTTTTGTAACAACACCTTTTTTAGGTTATGACTGTGTGACTAATAAATCACAATGTTCCTATTTGCAAAAAAAAATGGTGCATGTAACTTTTGTGCATGTAGGTTTTTGGTCTACATGCACCAGTGCATGTAACTTTTTTTTAAATCGAACCCTGCCACCAATGTCCTAACAATCACGTTTGTTTTTTTTGTTTTTTTGGTTTAAAATTGTATAGCCCAGATTTTCCATCAAGTTCATCTTCAATTATATATGCACACCCTCGTGTCCTCACAATAATGTACATATCCCAGACTTTCCACCAAGATAATCTTCAATGAGATCTATAGCTTAATTGTTTGTTGTAATGGGACCTACTTGATTACCTCATCATGAACTAAGTAATCATTTATCATAAATTTATTTCGCTAGAAATCAGTGTTCGAATTTGCCTGTATCGCATCGCTAAATGCTCCATTATATTGAGAAAGTGCGATTCACTTGTACAAATAGATCGCAAATTGTGTGACGCAAAATATTCACGAAGAGGCCTCACTTTATTAGTATTTATCATTTATTTAAACCAGCAATTTGCTTCAAAATACAGCATACATCTGTTGCGAATATCATGATCGTGATCCAACAGCACTGAAAGGTGAAAGGTCGTGATGGGTCATACAGCCTTGTACACAAACAAAATGTACATCTTACGCCTGAAATACACATTTGGAAGCTAAAACATTGACTATGAAAATTCCTGCAAACATTAATACCGTATAATAAACGCCCCCTCTAATAAATGCCCCCCACTTTTTGCAACCAAATTGTTGTTAAAATGACAAAAAAATTAATGCAAATGAGTACAACAAGTAAGCGTAGTCATCTGCATTTACAATGCTGATAGTAAATTTGATGGCTAGAGTGACCTATCAAAAACCATTATTTATTCAACTTTTTGCATCAGAATCCTCTAAAATTTGTATCTTCTGGCTATTTTATACTGACAATTTCACCTCTAATAAACGCCCCCCTTTCAAAAAATGTCAACGCCCCAGGGGCGTTTATTAGAGAATATATGGTATTTGAACCATATTCTTACCAATTTTGTAATTAAAATGAACAATTATTACTTTTAAAATGTATATTCTTACAGCGATGGGTTGTTGTCTTTTCTCCAAAATGGCGACCAATACGGCCAAGCATGTTTGTCGGTCGCGAAATTGGGGCAACTGCTTGCATTAGCGCTTGGATTTTAGTATTTTACTTCTAGTTTTGAAGTCAAATATATGTTGATATCATAAGCAAACATTTTAAATTTTATGGAAATGGAAAATAGCCGATATAGTAGTTTAGGATGCTAAATAAGGCCAAAAAAAAATAAATGTTTTGTTTCCTGTAACATGTTGACAAAAAAGAGGGTCGGTATGTAGGAAAAAAAAAATTTTATGAATAAATTTTATATCCGTACAATCGTACATAGAAATAAAAATCATGGACCAAGGAAAAATTAAGCTGCCTGCAATTTTTTTCGAAATAAAGTCTCAAAATTGACTTGTACATCGCATTAAAAAATAAGAATTAGTATGATAATAAAATGAATAAAACAATATAAATAGTATCCACCATAAATAAATAAAGTTTGTCATGATTTTATCCCATCCCAGTCATTTTCTAGTCGATATTAAAGCTACGAAAATAATCTCTGTTGGTTTGTTTTGGGAATCCCAAAAGGGTTTTCCTGTGGCGTCATTGCACCCTCGATGACTTCGTTTGTAATAATAATAATCTCTTGAAAGTCGGTACAGCAGAACAAATCCAGCGTATAAAAGTAAAATAATAGTTACCTGTATTTTTTATTTGGAATAACTTCAGTTTGAGAAAAGATCGCATGTTTATAACACATATTTTTCAGAAAAATTCTGGACCATGAACAGCTTTTAACAACAACCACATGTGACATGCAGCTGTCGAATTTTGATCGTCCCAAACTCCCGACTTTATGATTGATATGGACAAAACTATATTTTCCTACAATGTACAGAAATACTTGAAACCTTTTACCGTCAACGGAAGTCCGGAATTGTCGCGTTATCGGTTGCGTTCATTATTTCATAGGGGCGAACAGTATAGGCCTATACATAAAAGGAATGATGATGCTTCTTTGAATAAAAATTACATGGAATATAAATATAGCTAAATATCAGTCAATAAAAACAAACACACAGGTAGTTTTATAAATTTATTTCCAACATAAACGTACACCAATTTATCGTAATGTAAGTACATAGGCCTAATATTCTTCAAAATTCGCGGACATTGCAACATTAACACCTACGAAATAAGGACTCCGGGACTCCCGTTCTTCACATTTTTGGTGGTTCCCTCTTCCTGACGATATTGCCTTTGGAAACTACGGCCTAAGGCTCACCGCGGCCGAAAAATTGCCCATCGCGATTTTATTTTGTACAGTGGTCTATGGGACTTCCGGTGCGTTCGCGACTTCCAGCCTGCCAAGTCGCCCAATTTGGGGGACTTGGACTGATTTCTTTTGGTAACTTGGCAGCTCACTGAGCTGTACTACTCTTGTTTTTTTAAGTGAAAATACGAAGGTATTCTTTACGTTTTGATGCACTCGGATCTAAAAATTTATCAGGTAAATAATCATTTCCTGTGCTGTAGGGCAAGAGTTCCATACCCCCCTTCGAAGTTCTACATGAAACAAATTATTTTTTATTTTTGGCCTTAGGGTTAGTGTTAGTGTTAGGCCATAAATAGAGAATTTGTTTCATGTATAATTTTAAAGGGGGGTACATATTAGTGACAAACCGATCACATCGGGAGATTCCCACATCGGCCGATTTTAAGCTTATCGGATCTGAATGCTTGAAAAATTCCTTCATCTACCGATCTAATGAACCGATTAATTACTATTAATGACAAACCAATATTAGGCTTCATTCTGAGGTTAACAATCCTTTTAAACTCGCATACTTTACGTAAAAAAGACTAGCTTAATCGTTCAATATACCGTTGTAATTGTGCATGTTATCGTAATTTGTAATTTACGTGTCCTTGGGCGTGTGGGCCAGCCACAAACGTCGGCACGAGGCTAATCACCGATTGCGTGCTTACTGAAAAATAATATAAAGCGATGCTAACTAGCTGTATGCTCAAAGCTGCCAAAATCTTGTACAACCTGTAGCAAAACAGGACAATATAGTGCGCATTTTAGACAATGCTGTCTGGTGCGCATGCAAATTGCTATTCAATTCGAACGAACATGATGAATAGGCCTATAAATGATGACATCGAGGTCACATTGACAAAATTATGAATTGACTGCTTATGTAATTATGGACCCCTTTTGTTCAGATTTGCTACAATGTTTTGGTAGGATCGCGTTCTGGCTCTAATCACAGCCAGGTCAGTTTGTAAATGTAAAGCTGTAATTAGAGACAGTATTTCGGGCTAATGCTAACTAGAAATGAGGGCGATTCGTAAAATGATATGTAAAACCCAAAAATGCTGAGGTCTGCTATGCCCGAAATATTCTAGTTAGCTACTGCTGCATGCTGACTACATGTATGTGAAAATAGACATCATTATTCCTTACATCATGTAGACCTGCCTGCATGTCTTCGGTCCTATCCTTCAACATACTGACATTTACTGGCCCGTTCGACATGCGGCGGTGGATTGGCATCCGTTTCGCAAATAAATTCGGCTTCTTCATCGGCCCATAAAATATGTTATATAAAAATAAACACCCACATCATGTCTAATATTTACCTCTAAACTACAAGCTTTCCATACGCTGTTGTTAACACTTCACTGTATTCTTCATTTTCTTGTAAAAGCAATTATTTCAGGAGCACTTTTTGGTCCCGTTATATTCTAAGTAGAAGTTGTCGAGAGGAAGTGAGGTTAAAGGTCAAATTTGTCAACACATGTGGCGTGTTTACAAACTTACACCTTGGGCTGTGTCAGAACAGCATGGACGCGATTTTACAATAGTATATTTATGTAATAATGCTCCCAAAGTCCTATATCTACCTCCAAGCGGTGGGTGACAGTAACGAGTGTTCTGGATAAAAGTTGAATTAAACCTTGGCTGTAAAAATTATATAAAATTTCAAAATAAAAGGGATGTAGAGCCTCCTTTATTTCCACTTTAAAATTTTGGGCGATTTTTTTTTGCTATTAGGCGCCATTTCACGGCTATACCCTCGACTTGGGCTAAAAAGTTTTGGCAACCCTGGTCAGAAGTGACGTCACAAAATTCACACCATGTAAACAGTGGGAAACGAAATGTGGAAAGTCCGAAAAAAACCATCAAATTGCAGTATTATAAGTGAAAATATGAAGACATCCATATGCGGATAGTTCGCCGGAGTGTCTGAAGTTCACATATTGTAGGTAACCTAGGCAAACCTTAGTTAACACATTTACTAGTCAGCGAATTCGCCGAGACCGGGGCCCCAACACAATGCATATTTACATAGAAATTTGAATTTTTTTTTTCGAGAATAGGTGGGTGAAGGAAACCTACATAAATATGTTTTCTATACTTCACTTGACCCAAATATATGATTTTTTATGGTGATAATCAAGTCGCACATGGAATTTTAGAGGTATTTTGATAGCAGATACATTAAAAAAAGCTGCCATCGCCATGAGACTAAGATCTAGAAACACCCCGAAATGCCGCTTTTGGGGAATTTTGCTAGCTGAATCTTTTTGATGAAAGTCAATCTTTGACAAGATGTAACTTTGCTACGGAAAGTGCTATGAAAAAAAGGTTTTCAGTTTTGGCTTAGTTTACTCAAGGGCTTTAATTTGATATATAAAACGATGCAATTTGATGGCAAATTTGAATTCACCTAGGATACCTACATATTGGACTACATTTGCGTAAGTTATTTATGTGATTTAGAGAAAGAAGAATTTTAAGTTTTCGGCAACCGGTAATCATGTGGTATTGGCCTGAATAAGCTTCTTTGCGAAAAGGATACAAATGGACCGATCTGTAACTCGGTAATCAGATAATGTCATAATGTTAAATAAAGATTACGGAGTTACAGTTACTGGAAGTTCGAACTATACATCATGTACATGTAAGCTTATCTTAAAAGTTATAGCATGAAATTGAAATTTATTAGAATATATTTACTATGTAGGCCTACTCACTAGCTCCTCATACAGCCAGTAAATCACACTTCAAAATCTAATCCACGGCGACGCCTACCACCTGTGCGAGATAACCAGTAAGGTGATTGCACAGTATCCAGCAGAAGCAGAAGAAACATGCATAATCAAAAATGGCGCATCAGATGTCAATTGCAACGTCTTCCGAATTCTGCTCTGTGGAATGTACGCTGGTACCCTGTACCTTGGATGCTTCTCCGATGCTCAGACAATCCAGAGCGTGCGGTGTTGTTGGAGAGACCAAAGGCGCAGGGAACCAGCGTATGTGGAATGCAACAGCGCCACCGCGTAGTACTTAGAAATGAACTCGTAATTTGGTTTATCAATAGAGGGCTTTAACCCGCCCTGATTGTGGACAAGTTTAAAAAAAATGCGTCCACATTATTTATGTCCCCACAACATAATTTTGTTCTCATGTCCTCTTTGACATGGAAACAAACAATTGTAGACGACTGTTTCTATGTGGACATGCACATGTCCACATAGGAACAGTAGGGTCCCCATAGCACTGTGAAAAAAAAAACGTAAAATATCCACATAGAAACAGTTTTTTAAAAGTATATATATATATATATATATATATATATATTGAAATCATCTTTGAGTATATACTCTACAACTTCCGCTAATGACCAATAGTGATTACACTAGAGGTCATGAAAATGTCAAAAGTGAAACTGGAGTGGATATGCCCAGAAAACAAATCACTGGTGCCTGATGAGAAATACCGGTCTGAGAGGTCAGTGAAGGTCAGTGGTCTCAGCTCGTGTAGCGGTCGTGCTTTCAAGTTTACTATTCGCATTAAGAAGACAAGGTTCGCAAAACTAACGGCGTCGTTATTTGCCAACTTAAATTAACATGGTTAACCCTAACCCTCCTTTCTTTTCTCTCTTTATTCATTCCTTCTTTCCCGTCGCCAAAAAGCCCCTAGGCGGTTAGGGTTAGGTTACCACTATCGAAACTCAGTATAGGCTTCCTTAACCCTAACCCTCCTGAATTCTACAAAATACTACTTGATATATGCGCTGTTCGTGCATGCATCCCACGTGGTGTGATGACGAAATCGCCCTAAGTGATACATAGGCACGGTTTCGCTGGCCAGCGAAGCCCAAGACCCGTGGCAAAGTGTCACCGACCGAGTGCTTGGCATGCGAGGGGTCTCGGGTCGAATCCCACCCAGAGCAAACAACTTCTTTCTTTCTTTTCTCTCTTTATTCTTTCCTTCTTTCCCTTCCCGTCGCCAAAAAGCCCCTAGGCGGTTAGGGTTAGGGGATCGAATTTGAATTATTCGTGACTGATCGATAACTGACCTCATTTTCTAGATAGAAAACCAGCGGAATTTGTCATTTGCTTTGCGTGCTTAATAAAAAACCGTGAATTTAGTGTTCCCCTTATTCTTGGCTATGTATGGGTATCTGTAACCTCTAAATACAGCTGTAAATATATAGGTCATGCTACAGTTACTGTTCATTTTCCTATACATAATACACATTACTCAGTACATTGACGCGTGACCTCTACAAGCAGTGTATGTTATAGGTATATCGGCATTGCCTAGTTAAAGTCACTGTGTGAAAAATAACCTGCCAATATTTAAAGTACTCTCTGAAATTCTAGAAAATATAGTTTTGTAACATATCCTAAGTTTTTAGCTAATTTAGGTGTTTGGAAATAGACGCACAAATGGTGTGTTAGTGTATGTTATAGGTACAGGGCATTGCCCAGTTAACGTCATTGTGTGAAAAATAACCGGCCAATATTTAAAGTACTCTCTGAAATTCTAGAAAATATAGTTTTGTAACATGTCCTAAATTATAAGCTAATTTTAAGGTGTTTGGAAATATTCGCACTTTGGTGTTTTAGGAAGGATATGTAAACGACAGATAACACCAACAAAAATGAAGAAGTAATTTCCAAACCGTGTTAGGTTTACAACCATTATGTAAACGACAGATAACACCAACAAAAATGAAGAAGTAATTTCCAATTCGTGTTAGGTCTACAACCATTATGTTTCTCATTTTCAAAAATGCTGGTTAACAATATGCAGACTATTGTCTCATTACAAAGGCTCACTCACTATTGTTAGCTTGCGTTTGCATAATCTTCACCCAACTGAAATTATAATACCAGCTCATTGCAATATCGCACAGGTCAAAAAGAAACATGTGTAGTGTGGATTTAACCAGCGAAGATCTGATTTAACATAGTTGAGCTGTTTTCAATGAGTGTTATCTTGGTTAATAGCTTTGAATGGGGTTTAAGTCCTGCAAAGGTCGTGATGAATTCTACTGTAATAGTCTTTTAAAGTCATTTAAATATATTGGTCCATAATTATCATCATTGAAATTATATAATAAACTTAGCGTTGTGATATCTTCCAACGTTGTTCCGTATTTTTTAGTCCAAGAAAGGTGTTGTTTTTGTGTCCTCTTAGTACTATTACTAGACACCAGTTAGGAAGGAATGCCATATGCTTTTTACAGCTTTTGAAAGAAAGTTAATCGTTGTAACAACAGTCCAATTATCGTACCAAAGAATCTTTTCCATGACTGCAAAAACATTGTGATGTACTGTTAATGGTGTCATTGGGAGCAGGTTTCTTACGATTTCACCCCCAAACACGCACATAGTCACGGTACGGTAGTAGATACTGGTTTGTTATATTCATGAAGTTGTTTTATTATTGGCACAGACGATTTATGATTAATGACATACTTCGAACAAAAATCAGGCTTTATGTTTTCCAGGATTTTTGCTTCGAAGTTCTTAATTCGACCTATCTGTATAATCCTATAGTTATCTGGTTGAAAGTCGACGTCATCGTATATTGACAGCCAGGATTTCAAAGCAAAGCCACCATAAGTATCATTATCCAAATCTATTGTGACGTTGCATCGTCCCGCGCAATATTTACGTTTTGCGATTCTTTCTAACAAATCTTTACCTACGACCACAAACATTTCGTCTATACGTTTTGGGTTTTCATGTACCCAACCGTAGTATAACTTGGATGATTTGAGTTCATTAAGTCGTTTTAACAACTGCGGGATACATGGAAAAGCGTCATCATCTTGTTTGGCCGCAAGTAACGCATCTGGGTATTTTTCATAAACGTACTTCAACCAAAGGTATAATTTATATCCAAATTGAACGGCATATCCGTGGTATGTAGTATTTAGGGTTATAATATCGTTATATTTATCATTTTCTACGATTGTATCATTTGTTGGTTGATCGATTAGAAATTTGTAGATTATTCTGAAAGGAAGCTTATCTTGTAAAATGTGTATAGTAGATAACCATGTGGATCGTACGACATTTCTATAGTCACTGCGTGCTGACAATATGCCTAGTACTAGAAGGGGTCTGTTGTCAATGGTTGGTAGTAGATGGCGGTCTTCGCGCTGATTCTTTATGGGCGTATTACACTAAATCACTGCGCGAAAGGTGCAATGGTGATGAGTTCCGGTTAAACGTATATGGCTACTGGAGACAACGTGGTGTCCTTAGGGACCATGTTCTTCGTGAGGTTGACATGTTCTGATTTAAATGAAAGATGCTAGCCTAGTAATGACTAAAATAGATATGAAATTATACAAATCGATTTCACAAGAAAAGTAGGCCCTGTCCGAATTACTGCTAACGGAACAAGTTTTAATGCTAGTTTTGGTGTTGAAATAGCGGCGTCGCTTTTCAACAGTTTTAATAAAAACTGATTCTATAAAGTTCCCCAAAATTGAAGCTTAAATAAAATTTCAGTCCTTAATTAATACAGGGATGACGTAAAAAAGTGACAAATATTGTCACGCCTGGTAGAAAACGCCGTTTGAAAAAGTTGATTTTTACGTGCTTTTCAATGGAGAAGTTATTTGGTGGTTTACGCCCTTATCAGCGAACTACGGTCATTAGGTTGCCAGTTCAGTTGTCTAGAAAATAACACAGAGAATCCGATGATGAAAATAACCCAGAATATACAAAGCGTCAGATACTTTATTCCACTCGGCATGTCAACGGGATGCAATATCCTCCCCATGGTGTTCTACCTTTGAAACAGACTAATGTGGAGAACTGAAAGAAGGATATAAAGTATCTGATTAAATATTTTAAATATAATTATAATATTACAATTGTTAATATTAATCGTGCTCAATTTTAACTCCTGATGCCAATTGTAACAGCAAATCAGATCAATCTAGATCTGACTATAAGTACAAAACATTACTCGTTGATGGTCGATAAACGTCCCAATAAATCGGACTTAGTCACCGGTCAGTTCTACAGCATAGATATCCATGGCTAACGATGGTTAACTATGGAAACATGTTAAAGGACATCAAGAAATTTTCTAAGTTATTTATTTTGAGCTCTTTCGAGACGAGTAATGGATATATTCTGTAGATTTAGGTTTTGTCTGTGACTGCTAATGTGAGGCCGTCGTAGGTCGTACGGGGCTCAAACTCGGTGGGTGGGTGTAGTTCTGTCCTGGCAAGAAGAAGTTTATGTTCGTTAAGTCATCCGACCCCGGGCCCCTCAAGGGGTCATTTGAGGTCAAATGACTAACAACTGTCATATGGGCTTGAAACTAGGTCCTACGGGACTCAAACTCGGTGGGTGGGTGTAGTTCTGTCCTGGCAAGAAGATGTTTATGTTCGTTAAGTCATCCGACCCCGGGGCCCCTCCCAGGGGTCATTTGAGGTAAAATGACTAAAACTGTCATATGGGCATGAAACTAGGTCGTACGGGGCTCAAACTCGGTGGGTGGGTGTAGTTCTGTCCTGTCAAGAAGATGTTTATGTTCGTAAGTCATCCGACCCCGGGGCCCCCTCCAAGGGGTCATTTGAGGTCAAATGACTAAAAACTGTCATATGGGCATGAAACTAGGTCCTACGGGACTCAAACTCGGTGGGTGGGTGTAGTTCTGTCCTGGCAAGAAGATGTCCATGTTCGTTAAGTCATCTGACACCGGGGTCCGCTCCCAGGGGTCATCTGAGGTCAAATTACTAAAAAGTGTCGTATGGGCATGAAACTTGGTAGGTACAGTCAACATTTAAAACAACATTTTTGAAGGTAATTTTGGGGTCATCCAAGGTCACCACGGGTCATCTGAGGTCAAATTAGTAAAAACTCATATATGGGCATGAAACTTGGTGGGTACAGTCAACATTTAGAGTTATAAGTTTAGATCATTTTGGGGCCATCCAAGGTCACCCAGGGGTCATCTGAGGTCAAATTACTAAAAACTGTCGTATGGACATGAAACTTGGTGGGTACAGTTATCATTTAGAGCCAAATTTTGGAAGGTCATTTTGGGGTCGCCAGGGGTCACCTGAGGTCAAATTAGTAAAAACTGTCATATGGGCATGTCACCATCAGCCTGGTAATCGCGCCCAGGCGAGAACCGCCAAATATGGTAACCGCCTAGTCTATTTTAAAACTGATGCATCAATGACTATGTTCATCATGTCATTATTGTATCATTCTCACATACATTAGGCTGCGTTCACATCGAAGTATACTATTCGGGTATACGGTGCACGTTTTGCAGGTGCACGCGTATAGCTCAAATCGAGCAAGGCAATTTTATAGTACCGGGTCACATAAGGCTACGATCGCATAGAAGTATACTATTCGGGTATGCGATGCACGTTTTGCAGGTTCACGCGTATAGCTTAAATCGAGCAAGGTAATTTCATAGTACCGGTTCACATAAGAGCTATTCGAAAAGGCCGTATACCTGCGTATAGTATAGTATAGTGGGAATCGTGCGTGTTCGATTTTAGTGCAGCGTATACAGTCCTAATTTTAAAAACCTAAACCATATGTGGGTAAATTCATTTCTTTAATAGATGCACTATCTAATTCTGCACATTATGACACCTCATTGAATGCAATGTGACCTCAAGAAGTAAAGTTACAAGCATTTGATAAGACGAAGAAAATGGGTAAACTGACACACTCGCTATTCGCTATACGAAATACGCTCATTCGATCAGGCTGAGTTCACATAGTATACTCCTATATGAACTCAGCCTGATCGAATGAGCGTATTTCGTATAGCGAATACCGTATACCGTATACTTCTATGTGAACTCAGCCTTAGGAAATGAATTTGGAGAATAGAGGCCCTGCATGTGACATATCATCCCGTAAATATGGCGGACTACTCAAATGCATTCAACAAAAGCATGATTGCAATCAAATAGGTTGATGACAACATTTGATTGAATGGACTGCACTCCGCCATAAATACGGTGAAGGACACCGGCTCAAATCCTTTGTTTGGAGCCAATCGATAATTTCATGCAGGGCCTCTATACTTTTTGTTAATAAAATACTATTCTGACCTCACACTCCAGTAATTTCAGATCATTGAGCTCAGTAACACATCAAAGAATGTCTTCCAATTCATGAAAACAAATAGATAATCTGCATATCGGATTAAAAGCTTGAGGCATTTCAATTGCAAGGCCCATTACTTATACACCAACAACAACATAGGCCTACAAGTGTATGTGCACACATTATCATGTTGTGGATGGTGAATCAAGCTGCAGTGCCTACCCATTCCCAAATAAATGCAGTGACCAACCGGTGTTCACTCATGATTGACGTACTGATCATTATGTATGATTTAAACTCATAGGTTTTGGCAATTTGGGAGGGGGTGGGTTCAAAATGACCCCATATGATTATACGGGAGTAAAAATTTCAAATTGCTCAAATACCCCTTTCAAATATATCAAATTATTTAAATAAATAAATAAATAAATAAATAAATAAATAAATAAATAAATAAATAAATAAATAAATAAATAAATAAATAAATAAATAAATAAATAAATAAATACAAATTGAACAAATTGTAGCGTAGCATTAAAATCATAATAACCATTGCTGGCAGGCGGATTCGAACCAACGACATTGACATTACCAGTCTGATGCTCTAACACTGACCTATGCCATCATCTAGTAATGAGGGTCGAGTTTTTAGCGTATACAGTGTTTGTCTGTGTAATGCCGCCTTGTGAAATAAATAAATATAAAGTCTCAATTTTTAATTTCAATTTATTTGGTAATTTTCTAACCTATATTTTCTTTAGAGCAGTGACAAATATTTCCTCTTTTATCCAATTTGGCCGCTAAATAAGAATCTACTTCTTTTATTACTGATTTAATTCCGCGATTTGTTCCATTCAGCAATATCAAAGATTAATGTCAAGCATCTCACGACAGATATTTAGTTGGCTTAGTGGTTTTGCACAGTGGTTTTTAACCGGGAGGTACCGAGATCGATTCCCACCTCTGCCTGCAATTTTTTTTCAAGACTAGGAAATAATAACCTGACATTCGCCGCTGACATTCGTACTGCAGAAGCGGAGTTGTAACTTGTTAAACTTTGCTCCTTCCGTAAAAGGGTACATTATTTTAGCATTACATTATTTTGTTTTTCACATTGCTGGTATTAAATATCAAATGGTCATAATTGGCGGTCACTTCAAATCATCGCCAACTGAACGAGGTTCAGGAATGTCCTCTCATTGTTAATTGTTTGTTAACCCACCACTTGAACAGGATTTAACCAAAGCAAACAAAGACTTAAGCTTTTTTACGAATGCTATACATAAGTACATAAGCTTATTATCCTCTTCAACAATAGGATTAAAGATTGGTGCTTGACTGGAATTACGTGCTAGTGTCATTGGTTATTGTTAAAATGCAATAAAGTGTGTAATTGCAATATATCCTCTGAATAGGAAAGAATCTCTACATCGAACCATGGATGCTGGTGGTTCGAATTAAGCCCGATCCTGACTCCACTTCGCAGCGGTATGCGATGCTGCGATGCTTTTCAAACATCTCAGCATCCCGCGATGAAATTAAAATGTACATGTGGAGTCAGCATCGGGCTTTAAGAATAAAAACCCAATTCGAAATGATGCGCTTGAGAATTCAACAATATAAATAATGGTAGCTCTATTATAATACACATTAATGATAAAATTCCAAAATATAATACGTTTTCTGTCTTTGCTTGTCACGTGGTAGGCCTATGTTGAAATTGCGATTATATTTTAAAATAAGTTTCAACTGAATAACAACAAGACAAGCGGCCGAGTGGTCTAAGGCGCTAGGCTCATAGAGTACTAAGCGTTGCGCCGTGAGTTCGAACCCCGCCTCTGCCAAACTTTAAAAGAAGTAAATTAAAATTTGACTTTTTTTAATTTCATGTTTGGGAAATGTGACTGGGAGAATTTATGTATGGTGTGGAGTGGTGTGATAGGGCATGTACTTTAACTGGCCGGCCAAGTCTTTATTGGGCGTTTTATCGGCAGTCAACGAGTAATGATTTTCAGTGTTCAAATGTGACGCATAAATTTATCTCGTAATGAAGGGGCATAATTGTTTTAAGTGATGTGTTTATTAAGTTTCATTAAAATCCATTAATCCTGAATACCTTGGAATGACCTTGGAAAATTCCACATTTTTTTGCAAGTAGAAGTATCATGTTTCATGACAATCAAACAGTCTTTTTGGTCCTGAGATGACCTCTGATGACCTTGAACGAAATGACCATATTTTTTTTCGAGTAGAAGTACTAAGTTTCATACAAATTCAACAATTTTGATTATTTTGACCTGAGATGACAATTGATGACCTTCACATGATCTTGAAAAACATTCCCATATTTTATTATCATTGGCAAATTTACTCACGTTTTAGAGGTTTCATCTTCCGATCGAAAACGTGGGTAAATTATTGGACCCGACCTCACACCACTGTACCTTATAAATAGTAAGATACCCAACAGTCTTGACGAACTTATTTAAGGATTTCCATAATATTTTCACGCAGAAGTACCGGGTTTCATGAATATCAAACAATTGGGAAAAACTGTATGGTACACTATTTTAGCGTATACATATATATATATTTGAATGTTTTTGTTTTTATGTATGCCTTTTTGCCCTTCTATGTATAAAGGACCCCTTCGGAAATAAGCCTTTGGGCTTAAAGGACTATCCTGTGATATATCGTTGCATTGTTTTATATGTGTATTATAATGTTATTTATCTTAATGCATTTTATATCTATTTACCTTGTATTGTTGTATCATTGTATGTGCAATATGGAGATACCGAATAAAATCAAATCAAATCAAATTAGCGGATGATCGGGGTGAATTTTGGTGGAAAACGGGGCTCCTTGCCAATTTTCTTTTCCTTTGCCTTCCCGATTTTCTCTTTCATTTGTTGTCAGAGTGCTACTTTTCTCTTTCATGTTTGTCGGGGGGGGGGCAGTTGTTACAGGTGGAGTATGAGTAAACCGATGGCAGCAGCTGGTGGTGAGAACTTTAATTTGCACCGCAAACGTTGAAGTTGACTTTTCAAAGGGAGTATAGAAGTTAGGTTGACAAATAAAATACTAATAAGAAAGTCTATCAGATGACCTCAAAAGGTCAAGTCGTCTGTGACAAACAAAAATGGCGAAACAACAAGAACGAGAAAATATTTTCCTAACATATTGAACTAACACCACAGCTGTATGGTACTTCATAATATAACAGTGATGGGAAGAAAAGTAGAAATGTTCGTAATTTTTCGGCACAAATAAATTGGCAAAAATGACATAAACCTCAATCTTCTAATTTGCATAATTATAGCCGCCATTCCTCCAGCTATCTCGTCCAAATCCAAGGGATGTCCGTCATCATGTTGGTATTTATATCTATGGTACAAACAGTTGTTTGAAATTATCACATTAAATTTAACTAGGCGGTTACCCGTATTTGGCGGTTCTCGGCTGTTGCGATTACCTGGCTGATGGTGACTGTACTCACCAAGTTTTATGCCCATAGGACAGTTTTGACTAAGTTGACCTCAGATGACCCCTTGTGACCTCGAAATGACCTTCCAAAATTTGGCTCTAAATGTTGACTGTACCCACCACGTTTCATGCCCATAAGACAGTTTTTAGTAATTTGACCTTGGATGACTCCAAAATGACCGTCCAAAAATTTGACTCTAAAAGTTGACTGTACTCACCAAGTTTCATGCCCATATGACAATGTTTACTAATTTGACCTCAGATGACCCCTGGGTGACCCCGGATGACCGTCCAAAAATTTTACTTTAAAAGTTGACTGTACCCACCAAGTTTCATGCCCATACGACAATTTTTACTAATAATTTGACCTCAGATGACCCCTGGATGACCTCGGGTGATCTTGGCCCACTAACCGAAACAAACTTGTTCTGTCTGAGGTCCAGATGCACCAACCCACCAAGTTTGAGGAACGTGCGAGAAAATAGGGGGAAAACAGTTTTTACTAATTTCACCTCAGATGACCCCTGGGTGACCTTGACCCACTAACCAATACAAACTTGTTCCATCTTAGGTCAAGATGCACCTACCCACCAAGTTGCATGCCCATATGACAGTTTTTACTAATTTGACCCTTAGATGACCTCTGGTGACCTTGACCACTAACCAATACACACTTGTTCTGTCCCAGGTCAAGACGCACCCACCCGTCAAGTTTGAGGAACGTACGACCCCCAGGCTCCGAGAAAAATATTTTTTTACTAATTTGACCCCTGGATGACCTTGGGTGTCCTTGACCCACTAACCAATACAAATTTGTTCTATATGGGGTCAAGCTGCACCCACCCACTAAGTTTGAGGAACGTGCGACCCCTAGTCTCCGAGAAAATAGGCGGACAGACAGACAGACAGAGGCACAGAGGCACAGAGTCACAGAAGCACAGAGTCACAGACCACCAGTATTATTATATAGAGGCACAGAGTCACAGAGGCACAGAGTCACAGAAGCACAGAGTCACAGACTACCAGTATTATTATATAGATGATGATCCTATTGGATACCATCATAGAGAGTAGAAATAGTGTCTAGCTGGGTTGGGTTATCATGGGGTTTGCCATCCATTTACAACGTACGGAAGCATTAAATTTATTTGATATTACATGTCGGATACATAGATGTTAAAAAGTGCAAGTACTCTCATAAATTGACCGATTGAATATTCATTCAAAAGAATAAAATTTCAATCTCTCCGTCACGAATTAGGGACAAATCGTTTTCGACTGTATAAAGGAGTGATTCTCAATCTTTTACGATCTTTTAGTGATTAAAGTTCGGGGAAATCTTTTCCGATTGCATTTTCAGTAGAAAGGATTGATTTCCATTGGTTTTCAATTTTTTGCCGTCCCAAATTAGAGACAAGATATCATTCCAAACATATGCAACACATGTCATTTGGTAGTACATTAGGAGTAACACTTGATTAGATAGTGAAATCAGTCTACAAAGAGAGTTAGAGTGAAAAAAAAAACATATTTCAATCTATTTTTCAATCTATTTAGATTGATTCCTATCATCAATTGTTTAAAGATTGACATATTTTAATCGGTTACTTTAAGAGAGTACGGAGCCTTGTGGCACGCCATTTTGGAGCCTTCTCTTTCTGCTGCGTTGGATGTTTCAAGAATGAATGAGCGGTCGTGACATACTGCAGTTACTGTCCGTTTTCATATACACAATACACAGTGCTCTCACCATTGACGCGCGACCTTTACAAATAGCGTATGTTGGAAGTATATTGCATTTGCCTAGTTAACATCACTGTGTGAAAAATAACCGGCCAATATTTAAACTATTCTCCAAACTTTTAGCAAATATATTTCTCTAACATGACCTAAAATTACAGCTAGGTTAGATGTTCAGAAATAGTCGCACTTTCGTAGAATATGAGTGAGGGCAAAGCATAGCTAGCTCATAGCTAGCCAACTCCCCGTGTTAATTGAATGGAGATTTGACCGAAAATATTGAGCTATATTGGTATCGGACCGCTCCGTTCTGAAGGATGCCACAAAAAAACGGTACAAGCTACATTTAAACTATTCTATGAAATTCTAGAAAATATAGTTTTGTAACATGTCCTAAATTTTTAGCTAATTTAGGTGTTTGGAAATAGTCGCACTTTTGTGTTTTAGGAAGGATATGTAAACGACAGATAACACCAAAAATATGAAGAAATTATTTCCAAACCGTGTTAAGTCAACAATCATTATGTTGCTCATTTTCAAGAATGCTGGTTAACAAAAAGCAGGCCATTGTCTCATTTCGTGAACAAAGGTCCACATACCATTGTTTCCTTGCGTTTCCTTTATAATCAGTTACCCAACTGAAGCTGTATTATAGCACCCCATAGCGATATCGCACATATAAAACAGACACGTGTGCACAAGCAGAGAAGATCCGATTTAATCAGTTGAGCTGTTTCAATGAGTGTTATCTTGGTGTAATAGCTTTTAATGGGGTTTAAGTCCTGCAAAGGTCGAGATGAATTATACTGTAAACATGACTGCATCATGAACTGGTGACGTGATAAACTTAACAGTGATCCAGGATGGTCTTGAGGAGCTTGAGGCACAATATACTTGATCATCAATGATTCTCTCAAGAATCAACTCTTCTATACTAGCAACACATATCCAAATGTAAGTAACTTTATTAACGATTGCAACTTATAGGTTGCACAAAGTATACTTAAATTGCTTTAACTTGCGTTAATTACACCTTATAAGGTACAAGGGGCGCACTGAAAATATCCTTCAAGGGTTTATGTGGGCCTCCTAGCACTCATTGCTGCAGCTGGGTTTTTGCAGGGGTCGAAGTTAGTTCACAATACCAACAAGCCAAACAAATATCATACCTAGCTAGTGTTTAGACGCAAAAATCACAAAAAATAACAAGAAACAAAAAGCAGCTCTACTGCGGGGCACTAAATGTCACATTTCGGTAAAGTGGGCGGGCCCCCTTCAGTCCTGCCGGTTCCTACGCCACTGCTGCTGCACTTGTTTTTTTTTATCTTGTCAGATGTATCAGATGTTCTTTATGGGCTTGTGTGAATTCGTATGAGCTCATGTCATTATAAATACAATAATAATTTTATTATGAACGTAGAGCACATACAGCATTGACTTACCTGAACGCGATACTTTGATTTCGCTGTTGCACTACTACTCTAGCCTGTACGCAAAATGAAATGTGGAAATTAATGTGAAAATTGATTCTGGGCAGTGTCATCGTTACATGTAAGTGATAGACATTTTTTTCCTTTATACTTAGAATAATAATATGCAATTTGAAAGTATGAAAGTATGAAGGTTATACATTTTGTATCACTAGGTAGCTGGAGGCGTTGTGTCAGCGTAGTGGTAATGGTCACTTTCTACAGGATGTCCCATAAAAACAGAACCATCACTGTGCCCTCCCTCATTTTCTCCTATTTCTGAAAAGTTGATCAAATGTATTTTGGTATGTAAAGAAACCTTAATTCATTAGCTTTGATAAACCAAAACAATTATTTCAATCGGCTCGTAACTTTTGAAGATATGTCTTTTTTGGGCGGGTGCGGCGTGCCGCACCCGCCCTGTATTCTCTGACTATTGACCTACTTTTTCACATGCAGCAGTGTTGAGAAAATATTCGTGCCGGTTATATCCCAAACACCCACAGAGGTGATAGTTTACGGCAAGTTTTGTAATTATTACTTGCTTTTGATATGTAAGTAATACGATAAAGTTGTCATAGGCAGTAATGTGTTTGTATTAAAAGAAATAACAAAAATAATTATTTAAGTAATAGAAATACTATTTGGAAATTGCAGCAAGATTTGCAGATGTTTTTATTTGAACAGTACCAGTTCACCAGTTTTGCTAGTTTTCCTAATCTTTGGGCTAAATTAACAGCATCGCGAAGGTCATATATATCATTTTATACTGACAGCTTGGACTTAAATACAGCTTGTATGTACATTGTGTTCAGTGTGTACATAGGCTATTTACTTTTCAAATCTTGTGACAAATTGTGCTTGATGATGTTTGTATAAGGTATTATAGTTGGGACAAAATAATGATATAGTTTGACGCTTTGAAATACAGTTATGTTAAGGGGGGTACTACACCCCTGTGGTAAATTTGTGACTATTTTTGCATTTTTCTCAAAAACTAATACTACACTGGTAACAAAAGTTATGTATATTATTGGGGCAAATCCAATTACTACACTGAAATTTCAGTGAAGCAAGACAAGCGGTTCAGTAAATATGATAGGAAATGAGGTACATCCTAGCGGTACCTCATTTTCTATCACAAGTATCGAGTCACTGAAATTCCAGTGTAGTAATCGGATTCCTTGCCCCTATAATATACAAAACTGTTGTTACCAGGGTGTTATTAGTTAGAGAAAAATGCAAAAATAGTCACAAATTTATTGAGGGGTGTAGTACCCCCTTAATCATAATAAAGTTACAAAGTTAAAAAATAATATCGAAATATTGTAAAATCAAAGTTTTCCCCTCGTAAGTTGTATCAAAACAACATATTGAGGAAATTGATATGACAGATTTTTAAACTTTGATATGAAAAGATACCCCAGCCCTGTTGTCTCACCATAGAAGATGAGCAGAAGTCTTTCTATATGATGATAAAAAACCTCTAGGTATGATTACGAAAATGTTTTAAAGAACTATTATCTACAAAAGTTTTATAACAATGTTTTATATAAAATGTTAACATAAAACGTATTCTGTTACGATGTGAAGGGTTAATACAAAAACAGGAAAAATCTGTTCCAACTGACCAGCAGAGAATAAAGGATAAGCAATAGATAAGATTAAAATCAGGGAAAATATGACACAACCTCCAATGGGGGAATAACAAACGTATAAACGTATAAAGTTAAAAACTCTTTTAACTTTGTTTATACGTTTTGTGTTATTCCCCATTGGAAATCGATGTTGTGTCATATTTTCCCTGTTTTTAATTGTGAAGACTTACTCATTCTTTCATTTCTCTTGACAATTTTTCATTTGCCCGCCCTATTCCTTTTAAAGGAATTTTTATTAGAGAAATGCTTGAGGTTTGGCTAGAGTGCTTGGGGTGGGTCATGCTGTGGACTGGCCTGCAAGATTCCCCGACCTCACACCACTGAGTGGGGACCATTGGCTAACCTCCAAGATCTTCGCAACCGTATTACTGCTGCACTTCGTAAGTATCCGACGCACAAGGATGGTAGGCAACCCAATTGATGATTGCTGAAACCTGCATTCGTCAATGAGGCAACCAGGTAGGGGGCAGAGCAGCACATTCAAATCACTTAAGAAGAACCAGAGACAAACCAAACAGCCCTATTGATGGCTACCTTTTATCTCAAAAACAGAAACGACTTATGTTGTGAATAAAGGAAAGCAAGAAACAGCAAAGTAAGAAAGTAAGAACCATAATAAAACAAAAAGGCATAAATAGCCAAGAAGAAAAAATAATTAATTGCAAGTATAGTAAAAAGACGTCCCATCCCGCATCCATTTTGCCCACAAATTAATGACACTTCACAAAATCCATAGCCCATAAGCCACCAGTAAATCCCATTTTCTAGATAAAGTTGTTATTTTACAAAGTTATCATTGAGGAATGCTCGATATTCATGCATAGTAAGTGTTCACGTTTTCTATCTTTGAAGTAGCCAAACCACCTTCGTGGACAGAGTGAAAAACGGGTGCATTTCTTTAAAAGGAAATTATCTTTAATAAAAGTTTTGAGCCGATTTAAATATTTTGCTTCGGTTTATTAAAGCAAACGATTAAAAGCTTCACCTACCAAAATATATTTGATCAATTTTTCTTAAATAGGAGAAAAACAGGGCGCAATGACAAGAGGGTTCTGTTTTTTCTGGGACACCCTGTATGAGTATTCCTAATTATATACATATGTCTATCTCCCGATAAAATATATAGTAATTAAAGGTTTGGTGTTGCAACACGGAATAATGTGCAGTGCAGTGTGTACTATTACCATACCAACCAATTTTACACGGCAATGATAAGTGACAACAACGAAATGATCGTAAAGTCGCAAGTTGGTAGTTTCGAGTCGCAGTTGGTAGTTTCGAGACATCCTGGCTGACTGAGTGGTATAATTAAAGACAGAGATAAAAAGAATTTATCGCGTCTGATGTCACTGTCAATCACGATCCTTGATTGGTTTACACAGGTTATTAAATCAGCGCGTAAAAGGAAGACCGATCTATCTGGTGCTGATCGGAGAAAAGGAATAGCAGCAAATGGCGAAAAATTACGTACTTTTACAAGGCAAAAAGCAGCTTTTCTAGGCATTGTGGACATGGTGCCTTCGGTTAAGAAAGTTTCCTACTATAAAGATCTAACTTTTGAGATGGTTTACATGTCGAAAGGTGCAAAATTAACAATACAGCGCCCGGTTATAAATCCGCGTTCAGCAAGTCATCATCACGACACTTGTAAACAAACCGTGCCCGAGTTTGATTGACAGATGACGTCAGACGCGATCAATTCTCTTTATCTTTGTCTTTCATTATAGCAGTTCACATATCATCGCTAGAAATGGCGTCAATTTCTCAATTACCTGCATGTAAATGTTTTAAGTGAAGTTACAGTGAATTTTTGGCGGTCTTCTGCATCATTATTTCTTCAACGATTAATAACTAATCAATTTACTTTTTATAACCGAGAGAGGTTTTCATATCATATAGATAAGCAGTGATTCACAGCAGGCAATGATGTTTCCACGGAAAATAAAGAAGAAATGGCCGCTTTTCATGGTGCTGCTTCTAATTGCTGGAACCTTTTGGTTTCTCAACTCGCTTTTAGGTAAATTATCTAAGCGGAATTTACGATATATAATTCTTACTTGCTAGATTACAGAACAGAACAAACCCAAACTAAAACAACAACAACAACAACAAAAATACACATTAGGTGGAGGCGCACTATATAGCGTTATTATTTTCCACCCGACTTACCCGCGGGAAAATCAATAGAATAACTAGAAGAGTAGTGGTCTTGCGACTACAAAGACAGCTTTTTTGATCTTTGACCCTCGAGATGGACACACAAATTTGTGACCAACCCAAAGGCACTAGCTAATGTCAATGCATGTGTGTCACCGTGCTATGTTGTTTGTGACAGAAGCAGCATTTTGAAGGCATTTTGTCTCGGACCAGAAGTGACTCCTTAATGACATTTGACCCCAAATTTGTACACACCCTAGAGGCACTGACTAATGCCAATGCATGTGTGCCTGTGGCGCCACCCTGCTATGTTGCTTGTGGTAGAAGAAGCATTTTTAATGTATTTAGTCTTGGACCAAAAGTGACCCCTTACTGACCTCTATTAACACCCTAGAGACTAATGCCAATGCATTTGTGCAAGTGGCGATACCCTTCTATGTTGTTTGTGGTATAGAAGACGCATTTTGAATGTATTTTGTCTTGGACCAAAAGTGACCCCTTAATGACCTTTGACCCCAAATCTTTGAACACACTGGAGACACTGGCTAACGTTACATAGGGCGCCTCCACCTAATGAATTAGTTAGGGATAATGACTATTGCAGTAATTGCTAACTTTATGGTACTAAAGCTCTCATATACATTCATGAGGAAGACTCCTTAAACAAGTCAGTCCTATTTTTCCTGGGGGGGTAATAACTCAGTCCAGTCCACTACATCATGGCCTAATGTGTTTAAGGCATGACACCTGTTACTGTTGGGGTAGTGTGTCTTATGACGTCATAGATGAGCCACGTGGCAAATTTACCATAACTTGTTTTTACGTGGAATTCTCGCAATGAATTATGGGAGCTCTTTCGTGCCCAACAATAATATAGCCTAAGTATTTTACTCGTACAACACATTTTATGTATATCCGTACTGGCTACCATACACAAGTTTATTTTTTGTCATTTTCGTCTAATTGGGACTGGCAACCTAGCTTTGGTCATCAGCAGGACTTGACGACGGCGCTGATTTCAAAAATCCTTGGACGGTAAGCTTACACTATAGAATAGACGTGATGGAGTTAGTTTCAAAGGAATTAGATAGATGGGGGGTGAAATTGAAGGAGAAGAATATATTGGAAGGTTTTGACAGAATTACATTAATGCAAGTTAAGCATGAAGAGTGGTTGGATTTAGTTATTTTTAAGTTGAGATGTAAATGGACGGTGATGAAATTCAGATCAGATTTGGACCAGCAGGATGATACTGATGAGACATTGGGAGTGTTGTTGGGGTGTGATATTGAAGGCCAAGAAGAAGCAGAGGAGGGCGATTTTATAGAGCCAATAGTTTCATTTTCATATGATGTAAGTATAAACAATGTTGCTTAAAAATGATGGCAATCCTTGCTTTTATTTGTGTTTCCCATTTTTGGCTATATGATGATAAATTTCTCAAAAACAAAAGGCTATTCGCTTCAGCTTCTGAAAGCGGAATATTATAATTTTTAAAATATAGAATTTTGAAATGCTTGTCAAGGTGACCGTTATGCATGTTGATAGTGATATCCGTGGATATCAGTGACAGTGTGCTGTACTACCTACTAGACTGCGCGCGGAACTCTCAGTCTCAGTCTTCAATGATACTTGATAGTCGTCATTTATAAAAAATCTATTGGTCGTTATATGAATATCATTTGAGTTAAGATTGAGTTCTTATTCTGTCGGTCCGTGTCACGTCACTTCCGGTTGATGATGTTCGAGTGAAAACAAGTCCCTGATTCGATTTTTGTTGATGATTTCTGTCATTGGTGTTATGTAAATTTCGATCGCAAATAGTCAGTGGAATCAAACAACCGTCTCTAAAAGTCTAAGTCTTCAGAGTGAAAGAAACTTACTTGATTTACCAATAGGTATATACTGACAAACTTAAAATTAAATTCCATGGTCGAGTGTCGTTTTTTTCCTAAATTGAATGCCACTCCAGCAACATCGCTATGTAGCTTCCTTCTCAACCGTTTTCTGTTGTTCACAACAAACCGTGAGCCACATGCAGTTTGGGCCTGAGACTAGAGATAGCCCGGATGTCCGACCGACAGAATAATACATCTTCAGACAATAGCTCGGGATTAATGGGGCCAGAGGTTATCTTTTGAATTCTTTCATGACCACTGAAGCATAGTCATACCTGAGTGTCAAGGACACTCGGTGTGAATTGAAAGACCATGTCACTCGCCACAAAAGAATGTCAAAGGTCATAAGACACCAATTTAGTGTCTTTCCGCTCCTCAGAATATGTTGAAGGTCTAGGACTATAGCCAAAATATTAAATTCTCGATCATGAGAGCCAACTTGCTTTTGAGAATTGACCAATCACACGGTCGTTGCTAGGTAAGGTCAAGGGTCGGTCATGCAGGTTGCGCGATCATGTTATTCTAGATATGAAAAGTACGCTGACGCAAAAGGTACATCCTCTCATGATCGAGAAATTGTTATTTTGGCTATAGTGCTGTACGACTTTTAATTTAAAGTTTTTGTTTTAAAAAACATTGCCAAAAATTACTTGCCCCCTTTCGGCCCCCCCCAATTTTACCTTCCCCCCAGGGCTCATAATTATTGCACCTAGGGCCACAGCCCCTTACATTAAATTAAAAGCAATTTCTAATTCAATTCAATTCTGAGCATTCATTTCAATTCACATTTCAATTCCAATACAGTTTGCAATATACCGTATAAATATTGACAGACCAAAGTAAAATTTAGGTTTTAAATAAATAATTGGCACCGACCGACAGGCACATACTCCGCGTACGTACGTATGCATGCTTTTGAACATGTTCATTAGGCTAGTGTTCATTTTGGCTTGGGGAATAGCACAAATCACAGTACTGATTTAAATGTGATCACTTTTTTTTTGCGCAAGATATTGTACAAAATAATACATATGTGATATTGATGCGACTTAAATGCTCTCCCGCCTGCTAGTACCCGTACCTGTGTAGTTCCAATAATTGGAACTCACAGCTTCAAAGTCCTCAAACATTCGAATGTGTGCATTATTTTGTACAAATTCACTCCCTACAACCTGTGATACGCACATTAACCCGGGGGGGGGAACTCAACTTAAATTTTGGTAGTGGTGTGCGGCAAAATAGGGGCTTGAAGAACTGAAATTAGGTCCAAATTATAGGCTGTTGAGCTAAAATTTTCAAAAGTATTTCCAAATTTGAGCTTAAAGAGCTACATTATTGTCAGAGTTTGAGGCTCAAAGAACTGGAGCAGATCCAAATTTGGGGCTTAAGGAACTGCCGGAGAGCCTGAAAAAGGGACCCTTGACCGCCGCACATACCTGTACCACCTTAACATATGAGGCCCCCCCGGACATTAACCTGCAATCCCCCGCATGTATAATTAGTGCGTTGGTGAAGTAAAAAGAACCCTGAAAGTAAAACCAAGGATTGCCATTATGATAATATGTTCAATTACTATTTTGTTTTTAGTATTAAATTTGTTTCTCTGTAGTTGGCACTTCACCTTTCAGATAGAAGACGGATCCTCTTACTGTATCAAAGCAAACTGCCAAGGACCTGTTGCTTGTTGCCTTGGCGTAAATATAAACTTGTCACAGCAATGGCAACAGGGGTTTGGTATTATTGCACATGAAACGCGCAACTACTGATGGCGAGTACCAAGCTATAATGCTACAAAAAAGTACATACATGTCACACAGATGTAGGCCCCATAGATGTAATGGTAACTTGAGGAAGATTATCTTATACAGTACCGGTATGTAAAGAGTCATGTCAGTTCGGGGGCACTGCTAATTCAAAGACGTCTCTGATATCAAATACTCTTGAAGCGTCATGTCACCTTACAGTATCATATTTCAGAGACGTCTCATAAATCACATACTCCCTAGTTTCAAAACCCAGTCGCAAACGATATAAGTAATTTTGATGAACGTGCCAGCGCAGTGGGAATAGTTTTGTGTATAGGCCTTATCAGGGTTGTAGCTAGCCCAAGTTGAGCATGTTGAGTGCCTGCTAATTTTACTATCCAATTCATGAATTGGATAGTAAAATTGGGATTTTTTTTTACCTCAAAACATTTGATTTTAACCATTGCAATCTAAGTGTGTTCTGGGACCATTTGTTAGAATTTGCACAGATAGATATAATTTTTGCACAGGTAGATATTTGCTAAACATAGGAAAGCTTATTGTAATACACTCATCTTCGTTCCGATGTGCTGCATCTAGTGCCGAACTGTCAACAAAGCTCGACGTATGTGATATCACAGACCCCCGTATGTGAAATCACTGACCCGTCTTTTAAATCAGAGACGTCCGGTTATTACGAGTGCCCCCGAACTGATGTACAAATTATAAGTAAGTATGAAAATATCATATTTCCATGTTTGATCAATTGTTTATTAGTGTATTCATTGTAATTCAAAGAATTTGAATTTGAATTAGAAGGTGAAATTAGCAAATGCTCAAGTCTGTAACATCGCTCTATTAGACACTGGCAGGGTTCGATTTACTTTGAAAAAATTGCATGTAGCGAAAACATTATTTAGGTGATGTTCTTATAATATTTGCATAATTATGTTTACATTATAAAAATTGCTATACAAGCTGAAATTTGTGTAGCAGGTTGTCCAAAATGGGAAGCATTTTGCTCCACGACACAAGTTAAATCGAACCCTGGACAATGGTCACCGAGAAAAAAGGAAGAGAGAATGATCTAAGTTTTTTGATATGTGGCTTTGGAGAAGATCTAGTTCTTAGGGGCTGTGCAAATACATGTCCTGTTAAAATGTTATGAAGCAAAAGTAATGGCCTTATCCAGTCATCTCTCATAACCATCTTCAACTCCACCATCCACTTTTTAACGGTTAAATTTTACATTGTCTAAATAAATGTACATGTTTGTGTATGACTTCTACATGTATAACTGAACCACTGTAAAAGGAACAATATTGTACTTTTTTTCATTTCAGACAACCAATGAACGTGGTGAAGGCATTAAGCTTCCTGTCATATACCTGTACACTGTTGTAAAGGTATGTTTAGGATCAATTTGTTTTAAATTTTGTTTATGAAATACATGTAAGCCTAAGTGACCTGTTATGTCAGCAAAGGGTACATGTATCTTTTAAAGTCAACTGTGCATTATTCTCAGACGTATACCAAAAATATGTTTCAAAACGTAAAAAGGGGCCCCCTGTTGAACAAAGCTTTCCTGTACGCCTTTTCACCCTTTCTAAAACTTGGTCCCATTTATGAAAGTTTATTAGGGGATGCGATCTTTTGTGCAGAATTATAGAGGACTGGGGGATTCACTGTGTCATTATAAAAATTATTTGAAGAAGTCAAGGAGCCCTAGGAATAAACACTAGTGTAATTCATGTCATACACAATTTCTTTTTATGACTGTTGAAATATCTTTTGTTGATGGGCAATTCCATGGTAACTCGTGCTACACTTTATCACATCCTTTGACAAACTTTCGAGTTGCTGGTTCGAGTCCCACCGAAGCCTGTGGAAACTTTTTTCTTCAAAATTCATGATCGCATTCCAAAGTGAGTCTCTTGTCGATAATCGTGTATGGTATCCTTATAAGATGAATACAAACTGAGTCATCTATATTGTATACTTGTTGGTTAATAGTTGGCAGTGTTTTATGAAAAGCATTTTGTAGAGTTAATGAATTAATGCAATCGTTATTGAAGTTTTTTTGTATAAAATGTGTTTTGATATAAGAAGGAGCAAAAAGACTCACTACATGTATGTTAAAATCCTCATCGTCATATGGAATTCTGCGCATTTAGTACAAATATAGGGCCTATAATGGAGTAGACCGATACACAATCGATTTGCTATTGTGCTAAGTCTATAGTACCCTAATTGAGCACACAGAATAATAATAAATAAATATTCACAGATTATCATGTCATGAAAAGAAAATTTATATATTTTGTGTATCCCTCATAATGCTATCAAGATGTTGATTTTTTGCTTATGAAACCTAGAAAGTGTGACGTTATACACTGTACATGCCGTCTTTATCCCTATAGCATTTGCACATAGTTCCTTATGCCCGAGCATAGAGAATTGCGTTAATTTGAAGGGGAGCAGGTAAGTAGTAAGTATTCCAGAGCTATAAAAATCCGCAATTTTTCCAATTTTGAGCAGAGCCACAAGTGTCAGATTTTGAGGCTCAAAGAACTGGAGCAGATGCAATAAATGTGGTTTTAAGGAAATGCCGGTGAGCCTGAAAGGGGGACCCTTGACCTCCGCACTTATCCATACTACCTTTAGTTTACACGTTAATGCACCCCCGGGCGTTGATCATTCACAAATAATTAAAGCCTCTTGGTGTTTTTGAGAGAGGCCAATGCAGATGAGAACATTGAAAAGTTACCAAATTAAAATGTTGATGTGGGATTGTTAATACCATATGCATGCATTTCCAGACTGTTATTTATACATTGTATTGATCAGTGCAATCAAGATAAATTTGCTTCATAAGATGTGAACCATCAAATTACCATATATTTTATACAGGCACAGGTGGTAGATCAACTAGCTGCCCCAACTGTATCTACCTCTTCCACATCTTCCGCATCTTCATCTGCAGTCCAAGCAAGAGGAACTTCATCAGCTACATGTACTCCATCCATAGTCCCTCCAACAACTAGGGCTTTTAAAGATTCTGCCAATTCCAGTGACATTGATTTGTTGGACAAAATAGTTCATAAAGCAGATAAGTCTATATCCATGAAAAAAAAAAGAAAGGACATTTGTTGAACTGTTCAATGAAACCGGATCCACACTTGTCGAGGAAAGGAGTGAGACATTAAAGAAGTGTGCGGAGGAAATGAGGAAAGGGAAGGAAATTATGATAAGAATCAAAGAAGAAGAAAATAACATTAAAGATAAAAATGCAATCATGTTTCAAGTATATACAAATAACAATTGGAAATTAGTTGGATATGTTAGGAAATATAAAATAAAAACAAGAAATGTCTTTAAAAAAGACAACGCAGTGATTAAAGGAAACATGATGGATTTGCCTCGGTTCCCGAGCCACTGATTTAAAGGTAACAGGTTTTAAAGGCCCATTCGGCGATTTGCTCATTTGGACGATCGTATCGTGAGTCATCAAAATTCAGATTTTGGTACCTTTGCATTGTCATAGATGTGCTAACATAGTAATTCAGCTGAAAGCCATTAATTAAGACAAAATAAGACATGATTTGAATGGGCCACAGTTTTTTCGTTTCAAAAATACCTAATGACTATTTTATTACTTATCCTTCACTTTTAGATAATTTATAAACAATTTAATTTTCTTTGTACTTTCGCTGGGATCACTGAAAGCACTTAACTTAAGAGAAGTATAGAATAAATAATCTTTGAATGAAAACATGTCACATCTGAGACGAATAGTTATATTCGTCTCCGTTTAATGATTTTGTTACTGCAGGTTTATCTTCAATGTTGTCAATGTTGTTAATTAATATTAATTGAAAGGTCAGCACAGCATTAACACCCAATGCCTAACAAAACTGAGATTTTGTATGAATTGAGTTAGATGCTGTAGGCCTATTTGACTTTACTTTAGTATATTCATATAAAGACAAGTACTTGAAATAACAGGTTGCTGGAATGTTTTGTAACAATGTGTGATATCTGGTTTAGGGCCCAAGCCGGCAAATTTGTAATTGAGATCAAGGCAAAAATATGGTGTAGGGTCCAACAAAATAACATTTAAGAAAATGGATACTACAAATCATCAGAACTCTAGAACCAAGCATGTTGAAGTATGGCGGTTGCCCGGTAGGGGTCACTCCCATTGTGGCATGTACACCATCCGCAATAATAAAAACGCGTAAAAAGGGTACTTTTTGTGGGTAGGCGCGATACGCGCGTTTCGTGTTTAGGGTGTAAAAAACATGAAAAATTGGGGGAAAAGTAGCAAAATTGCAATTGCTAATACGCGGAAATGAAATTTAGGGTATGACATTTGATACAAGGAATAAAATCCCTGTTTAGGGTGTGAAACAGGCGCATGTTACCTGTTTAGGGTGTCGTTCGCCAAGGGTTAAATCCTTGTTTAGGGTGCTTTCAAAAGTTGATTATCGCGGATGGTGTACAGGCGACAATAGGAGTGTCCCCCCGGGAAATGAATTGTGAAAATGCTTCCTTTGTTCTGCATGATCAGATTGTGTCACATATTTAATACGTAACTTCTGGAATTTCACAGACTTTGTATTGGGTTCAAAGGGTTGCTTTTAAATCAGTACTACACATAACTTAATTTCAATGGAATCACAAGAATGTGGTTTTTAGTTTTCTTTAAAACAGCATTTTTGGAGTTATGATACTTTTTATCTGAGTAACAGGTTTGTAAAATACTTGAAACTATAATACTAAACATAAATGTGACGTGTCATGTCAAAAGGAGACACTTTTGGGCAGGTTATCAATTTTGAGGTTTTTACATATCTTAAATATAGAGATATTTTGCTCCACAATGCCGTTTTCCCCAATGAAATCGGACATTCCAAAGCGAGGATATTGAGTTCGTAAGTTATAGTATTATAAAATTGGAAATTGAGATATCGGCTTTTAAAAATATTATTGACAATGTTGAGAGTAGGAATTACCTAGAAAAATGTCTCAAAAAATACAAGATGCCAGTTATATTCCGGTCTGAAACTATCAGACAATATTTTAAACATTAATAACATCACAAATTCGCAACAAACCCAAATTGTGAAAAATCTCCCCAGAGCGGATTTTTGGCTATTTCTCCATTTACGATCCTGCCCAAAAGTGTCTCCTTTTGACATGACACGTCACAAATATTGTGTGCATACTAACAGTTCACATAGATGAACGCGCTTTATAAATCATGTGTGCACTGGTAATAGAAATAGGCGATGCACATTCTAAGTACAGTAATAGATTTTTGGGCGAAAATCGCGAAGCGATTTTCGACCCATATTGCGCTGGGTTTTGTACTACTTACTTCTTCACGGCGTTTCAGAATAAAAATGAAATATTCGTGCTGTCTATGTAATCAGGAAACTACAGAGGCGATAGTGTCCATTTAAATTTGTCATTACTACTTCATGTTGATATTCAAACAGTGCTATAAAGTTGTCTTACCAAGGAATATGTTTGTATTAAAAGAAATAATTGTTTTACAACTTCCATGAACTAGCATTACTTTTATGCAAATCAGAAAATTGCAACAGATATTTTCATTTCTCTCAGACTGAGCGGTATTGCCAGATTGTACGTACAGTTGGGCTACATTAATAGCCTCATTATAGTTTTATTGATACTGGCAAAATACTTGCTTGCATGTGCTTGTTGTTTTACTGTAGCGTATAGAATCTGATAATGATACTTTAACCCATGAACCACAAAGTCAATTAATTTATGTCAACATGACCTTTTCACGAGGCTGTGTTTATATAACTGAATCATTTATACAAACACAACCTTGAGTAAATCTAGAATGGGCGTTTCGATAGTATTTTTTTTTGGGGGGGGACATGAGAGCACATATCAGACATATGGAATTGCATTCCTAATACGAAGAATGTCTTTCTGATATCAAATAATTTTCATTTTTTGAAATCACGATGTAATAGGCCTACAAATTTTATGACAAATTATTAAAATTTGATATTTTTCATATTTTTGATATATAACAGTCCTCGAAGTAAATTTTATAAATCTAATGACATATTCTTAAAGTGTATGTAGCTGGGAGGAAAAGCCGATCAATTGAAAATGTTTGACCTATCATATTGAAAATATGGATTTTTTCCCAAAATGACCTAATTTTGTGTGTTTTGGGAAAGAGATCCATATCTTCAATACGAAAGGTCAAAATTTTCAATTGATCGTCGGCTTTTTCATCCCACCTACATACACTTTAAGTAAAAATCATCATTTGCGAATTTCAAAAATCAAAATTATTTTATATCAAAAGGACATTCTTCGTATTTAGAATGCAATTCAACATGTCTGATGTGCTCTAATGTCCCACAATAAATACTGTCCAAACGTTCATACCCCATCCCTTAAATGGGGAAACTTAGGCAGGCGATAAAGAGAACATATATTTACTTTAGCACTGAGCCCTGTGCAATACAAATCGCCCGGACTTATTTGCTCATGCAGACCATGAGTGTTTGCTTATTGACCAATTACCAATAAGAAATAAGAAAAGTCAATAACTGGTTGCCCTTTATCTGCTAACTTGGTTGAACCTGGTATGGTGGTATACAGCTGTATACGTTGAAGTCACTGTTCAATAAAGGCCAAATGTTGTTAGCAGTAAAATAAATAAATAGGCCTACTACATGCAATGACAATAAATAAAAATTCCTTTAAAAAAGGAATGGGCGCCCAATGTGCATGTGAGTTCGGACGTGATATGGTGAATTCCATGGCATGGTGTTTAGATTTGATATTATAATGATCTACTCAGGGAAGAGTAGAAGATGATCAAATGCAAATGTGTTTGATTGGGGAAAGTGTATCACAGGACCGTTTTGGATGAAATATTAAATTTGAATTGGAATGAAGCTGTCGTGTCAATTTGCGATTATGTGGGTGGGGAGTTCTGTTTTGGGGGCATATTGTAGTGATGATATTACTTCTACTTGCTTATACACTGAAAATCTAATAGAGATGAATTATGATGTCGTCATGCATAGATCTTAAGGTGGTATTTGCGGCATATTCTAGAAATTAATAAATGGCTGAGACAAAACCGTTTGTCTTTCATAAGATTTTAAGGTATGTAATTTGAAAATAAATTATTTTAGTTTGATTTGTTATAGGTCTAATTCGTTTTAGGCCTAAATTTTTCATTAATAGTATACTCTTTATAATATAGATATTTTATTACTTTCAGAAGATTTTATTTTCATTTTGATTTTGAGTTAATAGTTGATCGCCACATCTCTAAGACGGAAAATAAAGTACTAGCCTAGTTTTAATAACCAGAGTGACATAAAAAGTAGAAATACAATGCATGGGGAGGTACATTATTGGCATTCAACATGTTCAAAATAAAAGAATTTTATGCAGAGGGTGAACTTGTTCAACTGATAAATAAATTTTGTAGATGTCAGCATGAAATTATTTTTAGGTATAAATACTTTCGTTAACGAATAACCGGAGCAACATGAAAAGTAGAAATATGGGGGAGACTCACTATTGGCATTCAACAGAATGAACTAATGGATGTTTTCATTCAAGTGCAAATTATGTTCTAAGTAGCTTAAACTTTAATAATTGACAAGAACCTATTCATTTTTTTAATCAAATTTGATTCCTTACTACACCTTTATCTTGACACTTCCTCATTTGTTCGCCCTGTTCCTTTTTAAAGGAATTTTTATTGTCAACTGAAAGCATAGACCCTGTAAAGGTCTATAATTATGCTGAAAGCAGCATACAGCGAACGTACATGACAAGTCCACTGTGTGAGAGAACATGCACAACTTACAAGGCCATGCGAATGTTTGCCTTGGTGATGCTACAAGAAGCAATTAGTGCACTTGAGCTTGGGTTCATAAAAATCTTGATAACAAACTCGCAGTATGCACTGACGTGCTGACCTGGTCAAGTCATTTCGCATGGTAACCTTCTACATCACTGTGCTTCTACATTAACCCCACTACTCCTTTAACCCCATCACAAAATGTTACGCCAGCCGTTATTCGCTGGTTTCCGATTACATCACAGTGATCACACGTTGTGTGTAAAACGAGAAAATAAGTTTACTCCAAACCCGGAACCATGCCGATAACTCGCAATAAACAACCGGAGACAAAGACTTTTTCAATTCACGTGTCATCCATGTGCCCGGGCCATGTGCGAGATGACCGTTTCACATTATCTGAACGTTAACTTAATGTCCCTCCACATTTAATAAAGCAAAATATAGTCCCATGACAAACATTTCCTCATCATTCTTCATTATCTTCTTTGAATTGATTGTCAGCTTCAGTAGACCTATACAACAATTGTATACGACAATATAAAACAATTTAACATTTCACACAATTATATTTGACATGCATAATTTATTGCACGTGTCTGCAACTCCATGTGCCTGTCCACGTGACTTTGACCATTTCACGTTTACTGACCTCTATAGCTCCATGTCCCTCCGCATTAAAACCATAACAAATAGTCACATGACATAAATTCATAAATGCACGGTTATTTTCGAAATTTTACTGTCACTTTCATTGACAACAATTAATACAACAGTAAAATAAAAATGTCAGCGAAAATTTCACTTGACATGCATTATTTCTCAATCTAAAACAAATCACTTTTCGATGACGTCATATCTCTATCCCTACCTTTATCGTGAATTAAGGTTATTAATCCTAGTTGTGATTTGGTAGTTCACAGCATCTTACGAATGGTAGTGAGCTTTGGCAAAAACTGTATTGCTCAATTCATAGCGAGTGTGTAGAAGAATTAAAATATCACAGATATACTTTTATAGGTGCTGCGGTTCTTGAGTTACGTTGTAAAGAGGGCTGAAACAACAACACTTTTGTAAAACGTACATAACTCATTAACAACAATAAATTAAGCAAGTTTGCAAAGTATACGATTTATAGAATGAACCATTGTAAAACATCACGGTGTTATTTTTCAATAATATATTGATCTAGATAATGAAAATCGATTTTTAGGTTGCTTCGACCAACAATACCTCGTCTACTCTTAAGTTATCCAACTTTAACTATGCCTTGCGCGAAGTATATTAGCGGGGCTAAACTTTTCGAACAAATACAATACACTAGGACATATTATTACACGTAATACAATATTTGCCATTTGCGACATGCCTGGACATTGTGCAGATTTGAAAACAAAGGTTTCAACAGTTTAAATATATACGCATTATATCACGAAACGCAATCGTGCAACTTCATTTTACTGGAAATCTACTATCACTAAGTACGCCACAACCTTATCAACGAACTTATGCATATGCAAATGAGCCCAATTCTATACAAAATTGACACCACGCATGCGTCTAGCTCAGTGACAGAGTGTGTTTCTAAAAATAGTATATTAAAATGAATGGTTTTTTCCAAATTATCGTACACAAACTCAACGCATATACAACAACAATTTTACATAAGTCAATCTTGTTATACATAAAGCTACCAAACACAAAAACAATTTCCACAGTCACAATTATGTGTCAAATAATTATATTTTATCCCCCTGAAATTCCGTATTATACCCGCCTGCGGGAAAAATAATGTCAGCAATCAGAGGAAGTGAAATAATTAATTTAATTTTAAGAATGCCATTTTGTGTTACAGCAACAGGTAGATGGACAGCAGAGGTAGAGGTAGTAAAGCAAGGCCATTGGCTAGGAAATGATTATTTGTACAAATACAATGATACCATTAAATTTGATTAAACTCCACATTAGGTCATTGCATGATTACTACTTTTATATATAGATTTCACATAATATTTTGTTTAATTAAAATGTGAAATATTGAACAGAAAACTAAAATCACATTGGCCACATTGGTCTATCTTCTCTTTTTAAGATTTTCGAGCAACATTTTTGGATAAGTCTTTTTATGGGGTTAACATTTTTCTATACACTCTTGAACTTTTTATTTTACCCGGCTGGCATTTCTCAAAAGTGGCGTTAAGCTGAGATACTTTAAAACAGTAAAACAGCTATAACTATTTGCTGTTGAGAATACATGACAAATATTTCAATATGTTAACCAAAAATTACATTATTTTTTTGGAATATTTATGTGGAAATGCAATTTTTTGACAATTTTGCCCAATTTCATTTTTAAAAAATTCAATGATTTTTCATGTTAAAATATGGAAATAAGATATTTGATATAAAAAATATACCAATACATTGATATTAATGGTAAAATATTAAAAAAGTCAATCATATATGACAATTCCCTGGAACAAAAGATAAAATGATAAAAAAGTAAGTTTTGCCTTCAAAAACGACTGAAAAAGGTGGGAAACATGGTATCTGACCAATCTGTGACTTCTGCAAATATTGTGGAATTGTGACCCTTGAATATATGCAAGAACATCAGCTGTAGTTTAACATTTTGTATAGTCCAAAATTGCATTTTTAGGCAAAACAAGCAGATCTTTGATATTCAAGAGGTCATAGGTCAAAAACCTTAAGTCTCAGGAATTTGCAATGATTGACCTTTTCATGTACACTTTCATATCAATATACTTTTTGTTTCAAATATCTTGAATTTTGAATGTTTTTCCATGATTTATCATGTAACTTAACTTTTTTGTTAAAATGGAACAACATAGCCAAAATAATGCATTTCTTTCACAAATATTTCATCAATCTATAAAGTTGCAATTTTTTGTAGGTGACATGTAATCATTTTACACAGCAAATATGATGTTTAAGTTATTACTACTTCAATATTCACAATTTTTTGTAAAAATACTTGTCAATCTCAGTCCACATCACTTTTCAGATGTACCAGGCCACCATGGTAAAATGGTAAGATCATAGTGTAACTTTATAACACCATTAGAAGCTTTGTACAAAAATATTGCACAAAAATCTCAACTTTTTTTGAGAAAAGTGGGGATGAGGCTGTGGATCACGAAATGCCCTTTTAAGAGAATAAAAGTATTCATTTTTGGAAAAGTTTTGTACTACAGGAATCCAATGCTGAAAAAATGAGATGTAGTATACACCCTGAAGATAATATTTCTCAAAATGAATGTCTGTTTACATCATGGTTATTTTTCACACATCACATGTGTCACACATTTATTTATGTCATATTGATTTTCATAGTAAAATGCTAATACCTATTTCAATTTCCATTTTACATACCAACTTTATTCCCCTAATGTGTTAGTAACACATATCCAAAATTTTAACGAAATCTGTTGATAGTAAGCTTTCCAAAATGAAGTGAATTTAAATCATCAGTGATGTACCACCTTTTGGCTTCTACTTTTAAAAGCATGTCAGTTACGTTGATACCGATGCCACCAATAAAACGAGAAGATGTGCCCCTTTATTTTGCATACCACTTTGTCCACTTTGTCCATTTTTTTTTGTTGTAATTTTGTCACAAAATGCAAACAAAATGCTAACAAAAAATCAATGGGTGTAGTACTCCCTTAATAGCTTTGGAGGATTTTAATCCTAAAAAGACCAACAAATTGCATGGAAGCATTAGGGGTCGTCCATAATTTTCGCCATTTTCACTTACGCACAAAGCGTGCGTAATTTACCCCCACACCTCGAGTTATGCACAAATAAAATGGCGAAGGACTTTCCATGAGTATTAATGATAAATAGATATCCAAATCATCTATGAATACCTTAGAACGGGTGTACAATCCTAATTCGGTGCTAGAGCACCCGGGAGGGGGGGCACTCACTATAAAAATTAAAGCCATATTATAACATTTGCTGAGGAAGACGCCTCACTGAATTTTTAAAATTCTTTTTTTACACGATTAAATTGTACTTTATTAAACCAATATAACCTGCGAAAGTCAAGACTCTAGGTGCTGTAGTTTTGTCAAAATCCGAGATGTTGAATAAAACGCCGGAATCGGCGCTTTATAATTACGATGGAATTATTAGTCGAACGCATACACGATGTTCATAACACACAGTACGTACACGGCGTGCGGGACGGTGATATACACAACAAAGGGTCGTACCACAACATGACCGAAGGAGCGGTACGTATTGGCGACATGTGCGATGGTAGTAAATTCCAATTTTCTTTGCTTTGCCGTAGTTGTTCGGCTCAAAAATAATAGGGGATATATCTGACAGTAAAAGCTAACATTTTATGGCAAAGAAATGCTAATCTATTTTGTCTGAAAATGTTATGATATGGCTTTAAAGACGAAGGTCTCCTTGCAACTTTATTTTCCCCTCCCCCAACTCCAACCTAACATTCATATAAATCAAACACCGTTCATTCCAAAAGGCATGCGTGGCAGTTATTTGTCGGTCTACGAGACTTCCGTAATAAAACATAAAAAATAATAGTACTTGTCAAACTATTTACCCGGAAATCAAGGAGTGCATCATTCCTTTGCATCACAAACCCGGTGTTATTTTCATGTTATTAAAACGTTTTTACCAAAACCAAAAACCAAATATATAATGCGGTTAAAACGTTTTGAAAACGTTTTGTGTTTGCTGGGATGGTCGATGCCTAGTCCAGAGTTGGGCAAAACAAACATAATTTCCTGTAAAAAGGAACAAGTGTGACAAGTAGTCACTGTGTATGTACATAGTGTGAAAAGTAAACGTATTAGTTTATGAAGATATGTTTAGAATTGAGAGTTAAGAAAGTTTTCTTTGCATTCAAACGTTCTTCTGTTAAGGGGCAGGGTGTTATGGTACTCAAAACGTTTTAATAAACGTTTTACAAAACGTTTTAATAACATTTAAATGTCGGGTTATATAAAGGTCGTGAACATATTTTAAAACTTTATTGTAAATACTTTGGGCAAACATTTTTTGCAAAATATTTTTTCAACCCCAAAATAGCATTCTGTTTAGAATGATTTGTTATTAAAACGTTTTTATACCCTTTATATAACCCGGCATTTAAATGTTTTTTGTAAAACATTTGTGTTTGCTGGGCAGTAAATTACCAACAAATGTTATTTAATGCTATGAAAACGTTTTATACCATTAATGTACCATTTATATAACCCGACATTTAAACGTTTTCTGACCACCTTTATAACCTTTTGCGACTGATGCCGAAAACGTTTTGTGTTTGCTGAGTTGGCACGTTGGTTTCAACACCCTGTACCAACAGTTCCTGGTCTGAAAGAAGGGAGTAGCTACTACTGTAATGTGATTCCCTGATGTCAACAGTTGCTGCACTGGAGGGTTCCCGGGAACAAAGCGCTCAACCCACCTCCGCCCGTCGCAAGTCGGGGGCAGTGCAGCAGAATGTTAGATTGAAGGAACAATATTTATAATACGTCTACCTAGGCTTGATACAGCAAACAACAAGTTGCTTCATCTGTACACGTCCTTAAAAAAAAAGGCAATTGTAGATCAAGCCATGAAGCTGCCACTCCACGGCTATGGAATTTCCCCATTTATGATAATTATTATGCTAACAAATTCATCACTTGATTCAATACATTTTATTTATAAGTAAAATGCCATTTTTTGCGATTTTTTTCAGATTTGAAGAGTAAAGAATTTTAATATAATATTACTTTCTTTTTATTTTTACAAACGTGCATATCGTTCGTTTTTGTCCCGAAGTCATTTTACCCCGGCCCAAAACTGAAATAAATGTGGAGCACACTGTCAGCCAACACTTGCTTTATGTTAAATATTCAGTTAATGAAACAAATGCCGTAAAAGTGTGATTTGTTTGACTATATATCGTCTGCAGAGCGTTTATTTATACACATGCATCTTGCATAGCATTATATTATAGTTTAATAGTTTAAGCATGTTGAAGTTACACAGCTCCGTGGCGCAATGGTTATAGCATCTACCACAGGCGCAGTGAAACACGGGTTCGATCCCCTGAATATATTTATCTATGCCCGTGCAACGGGGCATAGATATTGTATTTGTTGTGTTTAGTCTTCTCCTTCGTCTTCGCCTTCTTCTCCGTAAGACCACTTCTTTGCACTCCTCTAGCTCAAGAACTAAAGTAGCCCCGGGGCCCATACCTGGTATAATGATGGCCCATGACCCCTAAAAATTTCCTAGGGTACCCCTGACCCCAGAGGTCAAAGTTCATGGGCTACAGGGGGCAATATGTGTACTATTTCAAACAGCTCTAGCCCAAGAACTATAGCGCCCTCTGGGTTCATACTTAACATAATGATGACCCATGACCCCTAAATGTAACCTATGGTAGCCACGACCCCAGAGGTCAAAGGTCATAGGCTACAAGGAGCAATATGTGTAAACTTTTAAAACAGCTTTAGCTCAAGAACTATAGCGCCCTCAGGGTTCATACTTGGTACAACGATGGCCCATGACCCTTAGATATTTTCTGCAGTAACATCGACCCCAGAGGTCAAAGGTCATAGGCTACAGGGGGCAATATGTGTAAAATTTCAAACAGCTCTAGCTCAGGAACTACAAGTGCTTTCACATGGTGCTCACCAAGTTTTCGTTTGTGAATAGGGGAAGGGGGTTAGGTGTGGTCACGGGCATAGATATTCGTGTTTGGTAAAACACATTACTGTGGCATCTAGTTAGATTTCTTTTTCTTTTCTTTTTTGGTTTTATATTATCCTTCATCATATTATATTCGTCATTCTATTAATTTTTGCCAATGTCCGTCCTTCTTTTTTTTCTGTATTTCTACCTTTATTTTACGGCACTGTACAAATATCACCATAATTGTCGCACCGATTCGTTTTGTCAAAATGGAAACTCGGATGGCTCTTCAAAACAGAGCATCACATGTCCACGGCCATGATGATTGAAGTAAAAAATGCACAATGCCTAATATGGGCATTATATACCATGAGAGATTTTTCAATTCAGAAAAAAATATGTCAACCGTACAGCTCAACTTACCGTACTTTTCCTGACCAGACAGTCCATGCCAAAATTGTTACTACACCTTTACATTTCATCGAATCTTTTTTTGATGTCTGTCATTTTGAACATCACACTTGAAAGATGTATGCTATGTAGAAACTTTATTTTGCAATTTCATAATTTGCATATTATTAGCATATTTGCAAGAAAAAACATGAAAATCAATAAATACCTATATTTTTCACAATTTCAATATTTTATTAGAAATTAAGCATGTAGGCCGTTTGTTATGACTTGATGAATGAAGCTGTTAAACAGATTTTGATATTTTTGCTTATTTTTTATTTTTCCTTTTTTGCCCCAAAATGTGTAAAAATCAAAATTGTTTGGATGACCTATATTTTCTTTGAATATTTATCAAATTTCTTAATTTAGGTATAATACAGTGCAGAAAAAGTTGTCAACAAAATCTGTTAAACAGATTTCCAATAAATTGTTCCATTTTCCATTTTGGGTTAAATACTCAATTTTCATGCGCGGGATATTTGAAACATAAAATGAAAACATGTCCATTGCACTTTTTCCTCGATATGTACTATAATATCAAGGTTACGGATATATTATAATCCCTTCTTATCTTCACTGACCCATCAGATACCTATTGTTATGAATGATCAATGAAAAGGTTCAGAACTGGGCTACTAATGGTCTGTCAAGTATCTATAGTTATTTTCATGACTGTGTCAACTCAAAAATCATGCAAGGTCGAATGTAGGAAAAGTATGATCAGTTGAGCTGTATTTTACGACAGATGTGAATTTTAAGGTGTTGAAATCCAAACCGGAAACAAGTTTAGTTCCTTCAGGTTGCGTGAGATATGATGTGCATAATATGGTAAAAAAATGATGCTTTATAGCACTTTGGAAAAAAATCATATTTTCAAATTACTGCAGATATACAGTTTTGTTGGTTGCGTGGGCCTATATATTGTTAAACATTGAATATTAGATAAGGATTTATATATTATCGATAATCGATAATAATTGATTATCGATGATATTTTTAATTAATTTGTATTTTTATATATTCACAAGAATATGAGGATTAATCCCTGAAAATGTGGTGGCCATATGCTTAATGGTTTATATTTTATAAGCCAAAATATGAAATTAGATGCATTTTTGGAAGAATTATCATAGCTTTAAACTACGAAAATAATCGGCAATCATACAATACTCTTTTAACTTATCCCTTATTTCACAACAATTGTTATTAATATGAATTTACATATTGATATGAATGTAAGGATTACTCCCTCAAAATTTGGTGGTCATACCTTTTATGGTTTTTATTTGATAAACAAAAATATGAAATTAGATGCGTATTTTTGGACGAATTATCATAGCTTTAAACTACGGAAATAAACGGCAATTACATAATATTCTTTTGACTTATCCCTTATTTCACAATATTTATTATTAATATGACTTTTTTATATTGATATGAGTGTGAGGATTATTACCTGAAAATGTGGTTACCATACCATTTATAGTTTTTATTTTACAAGCCAAAATATGAAATTAGATGCATATTATTTTTGATTCAGACATGTCCGAGTCAAATCCTAAACATTGCATCTGTTTTCCGTTTTTACTCAATAACCTTGCAACAGAATGCTGTATTAACTTCATAGTTCACATAAAAATATATAAGTGATAGGGCTATTATATACGATAAGTAATAAAAAATAGAAAAATGTATTAATTTTTGTTTATTTAGAGGGTGGTCATTAAAAACATCGCTAATGCCTGGTTTTGCGTCTTGGCTTGGGTCTGAATTACGCGAAAACTCGTTAGGAAAAAAGACTGTTTTTTAAATGCAGAATTACATCGAATTGCTTCTAATACAAATGATCAATAAAAAAGAACTGAATGAACAATTTTTACGGCATTTCTTTCAATAAACTGAATATTCATCATAGCTGGTGTTGGCTGACATTGTGCTCCACATTAAGTTCAGTTTTTGTCCAGAATAAATGACTACGGGACAAAATCGGACGGTATACACGTCATTGAAGAGTAAAGAATTTACGTAATAATCGGATTAATACCATAGCAATAGGTGAATCATGATGATTACTTGCACCTGTAAGATCAGTATCTTTGAAAAGACCAGTATTGTATTCAATCCATATGTTCAAAATTGTTTTCACCTATTGCTATGGTAATTAATCCGATAAATTGCGTAACTTCGCCAGCGTATGTCCGACGTGTTATGTCCGATAAGCCTATTACCGGTCATAAATCCCTCCTTTCTACAGTCGTGTGCATTCAGCCGGACTTAAATCACTTATTACCGGTCTTAAATTACGTCGGCAATAGTATCGGATATAAGTGGCAGTGTGAATTAGCGTCGGATATAACTATATCCGACGTAATGTGCTTTAAATCCGACAATTTGTTCACACAGTCGGACTTAAATTACGTCGGTAATAGTATCGGATATAAGTGGCAGTGTGAATGAGCGTCGGATATAAACAAAATTACTATATCCGACGTAATGTGCTTTAAATCCGAAAATTTAAGGCTGAAGATGACCAGAGTTAAGAGCTGTTAAGACCGATCGAAACGTTACGTCCGGTAATAGCATAGAGCAATTCCCGGAGAGGGCTCAACTCATTAGCATGAGGCGCACACGGTTGTTTGATGTGATCATTTATTAGTTTTTCAAACAAAACATCGTGTACAACCCAAGTTTAGGCTTAAACAGCTTAAACCGGTATCGTGCTAAAGTATACAGATGCTTTTGTGTCATTTTCAACTTTCATTTCCCCTTATTTTCAACATTATTCACTTTCACAGCATTTTTTAAAGCTTTTTCGGATATGAAATGTACCTATTTATGAAAAGATTGGTGGCGCTATTTAGACACTAGAAATTACTCTTTCATGCTTTTAATACAAATAATTGCTTTTATTTTTTATGAAATGTGTTAATAAAATTTCTTTGTTGCTTGTTTCACATATTTCACCTGTTTTAATAGCAGTATTGATTACCTACCCCTTTCAAGTATGATTTATGGTAAATAGCGCCACCTATATTTACTTAATAACAAAGCCAATTTCTGCCTGGGTTGTCGTTGTTGTTGTTGTTGTTGTTGTTGTTTTTGTGTCAAATTTTCAAGGCATGCACTTATCAGTTACAAGCCTTACAGCACCCTGCTTATGAAGCTCAGTAAGTCTGATATATTCTTTGGGCATTTTATGTACATTGGTAGTAAAATGAAATTCAATATTGTCATAATAATGGTATTTTATACTATTATTATAACGGTCTATATGAAACGGATAGAACCCGTACAGAAATATCTTGTCGCAGAATGTTACTGCTGAAGTGAGAAGGATTAATCCACTGCTTGGTATTCTTGAACGCCAGAACCTAAGGGAATCAACAAAAAAGAATACAAATCAGAGAACGGCAACATTGTAATGCAGTACTGCTCAACTAACGTACTTGAAGCACTGCATTGTTTTAGTAGCCCTAGCCCAGATAGGCTACTTTGCACATCTATATTTAATATACATAGCACAGTAATTCGTGTGTTAAAAAAGGTACATCCCCCATGTCAAAAAGAAATCTAAGCCACTGCTCTGGGGACACATTCCAAGCAGATCCCAAGACTCCTTAGACCTCATCCCGTGTCACCCAGTGCGACGAGGGTGTTGACGCGCTTACAAACCCAAATAGCATGAACGATACATGCCCCCTCATTTATTATGTTTGCCCCCGCTTGTCCCACCCAAATGAAAAGTTCTAGTTACGTCATTGTTTTTAACTTATAGTAAGACATTCACTTTGTGTTAAATGGGCAAAGGACACGTCTATGTTTGATACCTGGTCACCCGTGTCGGCCCCTATTGAGTTACGATTTTTTATAGGGCGCCGCCAAATTTACTTTTTTGCGCGATAGTAGCCTAAGTATTTCGACCCCGATCCCGAAACTATAAACATGGCGGGGCAAATAATCGTGCGTAGCAATTCCAGGACTGATGGACTATGCGATGGATTCTGATTCTGTGATCGATTGATTCGACTATCAAGTCTGGCCCGCGATCGTTCCGTTTGGGCTAAACCGATCCCGATGATGCACACAATTAGCACACGCCGTAATTACCAGAGAAGAAAACGAAAATATATACGAGACCGGGATACGAGAATGCAAAATACACTTTCAAAATTCAGTTTATTTTGTCATTCTCTTTTCCAATTCAGTTTTGTTCATCATGATATAAACTCAATGTACTGTGCGAGGCAACGGCGCTGCCGCTAGCATATGCATGGTATTATGTACACTGTCAGAGCAATCGGCAAAAAAATGTGCAGTCCACTCATGACACAGTCACAGCTGCCATGATGACAGTGTCATGATGATACTGTCAATGTACTCATGTCATGTACTCATGTACTAATTTACTAAACATGACCGATCACATCTGAGACGAATCGTCTCAGGATAACATCGTGTATTGGATATAAATCAGACATGGTAAGCTTTTAATATGTCATGTAAACACTCAGTACTAACACACATCATATTATCTAACCAGCCATACGTATATCAAATTAGTACCCTAGTACATGATGAGTATACTGTCATGACTGTGGTTCACATCAAAGACAAAGTTCGGTAGTAACGTACATGTAGGCAATGCATGGTTACGTATTTCGCTGTGCGCAGTTATCGAACTGCATGTGTAAAGTTAATCGCACAGAGTGTACAAGCACGCGTACAAGGCCAAGGGTAGTTTGCCCACACATTTGCGGCGCAGCCACAAAAAATGTTGACGTCACTACCAAAATTTCAAGAGGTGAACCACAGATAGTAGCAGAGTAGTGCACCGCAGGCCCGTTCATATTACGCCGCAATTGTTTTGCGGTGGGTGCATTCCGGATACTTTATGCCGTAACTCAACGCAACTTGCTTGCCACATTCAACTTAAAATGTATAATTTTTATTGTGATACCGTACCGCAATGCATGGTATACGTACTGACTGAGTCAACTTCAAAAAAAATAGTGAATTATTTTGACTTTTATTATGCCATCACTTGCTCATGCTTCAAATTGAACCAATATGAAGACGACTTTTAATTGTGTGTTTGTAATAGGCCTACACTGCAAATGTTGGGAATTGAATTCGACAAAAGTTGCTCCGGGTCGTCATTAGAAGTCGATATCTGTGTTGAAACGGTTGCTCCGTGCAGAAACGTGCTAAAATATTGGTCAACTTTCACCAAACCTTCGGTACGGTAGGCCTACACATTTTTGACTCTGGATCTCAATGCTCAAACAATTACAAATTCATGAAATTAAGGTTAAGATCAGGCCCTTGGCACTTGATTCCAAGTTTCCAGTCACATAATTACATGTATTTTCCAAAATAAAATCTGGTAACTTTTCATTATTCGTTATTTTCCAAAGTTTCATTAGTACAGTCAAAATGCGGAATAAGTATGAGCTTGGAACGGTCCATGGTTTTCCATGGATTAGCATGTGTTCCTCACGGACCAACCTGGGTAAACAAACAAATCAAACGCAGACTTCGGGCACAAGTTTGCGTATTGAAGAATTGATTTGAAAGATTTACTAAGGCACATTCCAGCAGGTATAGTACGTTTAGTAAATTTATGCAAATTGCAATCCGAGTAAAAAAATGAATGCAAATGAATTCAACCACATTTTATTTCAATTTTTTAAATCGCAGTAAAGAATTCACACACAAGCGTAGACATGAAACTCAGAATCAAGTTTTAAGGGCCACTGTACCGTACCATTTCCAAGATTTGCTTTGGATGATCTTTTTAAATTTTAGTTCCTGTAGGATAAACGTTGAGGATCCCAGACAAGCATGCTAACAGTACAAAGAACGAGACTAGTGAAGAAAATTGGGATGGAAGGAAGGAGCATTAATTGTAAATTGTATAAAATGAAAAAAAATATTTGTACACTGAAATTTAAACCAAAGTTTTCACTTGAATCTAGCCAGAAACGGTATAAACAGTATGATTCGGGCCTCACAAAACCTCTTCTCATACTTCACAAGTACTGTATCATTTTAAAAGCTAATAGCAACCCTGTGTCATTCACTGTTGTTGTCTGTAAACAAGCTTTCTTTTCTGTTTGTGTAATTAATTCCTCTTTGATTTATTTCCTCTTCACCCTATCTGCTTTCTGATATTCCATTTCAGAGTGAAGTGCTTGTAGATGCCTGCATGATCCCTAGCACCCTCAAGGCTCATCCAAGTAGAAGCAGATTGCCTGTACCTGCAAAGTCCTGCATGGTTTTCCCGATTGGCTTAACCACACCACGCACAATAATATACTAATATTGCACATATTTTATCAAGCATGTTGCTTAAATTTCTTACAAATGGTATGGGACTATGAACGTCAGGCCAAGTAAAAAATAAAGCATGTTTCACATCCTGGTTTTTGAAAAAAAAGGAGGAAGAGGTGTTTTTTATCGTAAAATCGGTGTGAATACCCATAATTAGACTAATTAAAGAGAGCAGTTTTAGCGTACAATAATGCCTGGAAAAGCAGGAGCGCCTTTTTTATTTGTTTTTCTCAGAGGTAGGCCCCTCTATTTATCACAAGACCTTCCAAAAGTGTTTCTTATATCAGAGGTATGAGACTTTTTGATCTTAGATTTTTATAATTTTTCTGCACTCCTCTGTACAAAAGTAAAGGAGCTTTCCCAATTTCAAACTTTCTTTTTATCTGTGGTCACCCACACCCCTGTTATATATTAGAAAGCATCTCTACTTCCTAGACATATTTTTGGAACTTTACAACTGAATTAAAAAAAATAAATATAATTGAAGAAACCTTAAAAAGGAAGCGGGAGGGACATGAAACATGTTTATTTTTTAATTTGGCCTTACGTAAAACTAAAATTAAAGATGATCACAATTTTGTCAGTTCAGACAGATCAGTGCAGACCCACACCTGTTTTGTATTATTCTGATGAAAATGTAGTACTTCTGAAAATTGTGAGTGACACACTCAAGTCCGTTCAAGTGGGAGAGGGACAAAAATTGTGTGTGACAGTCTCAAGTCTGTTCAAGTGGGAGAGGGCCAATCGCTATTTATCACATCTGATTATCGACAGGATGTAGGTAAGTTATAATGTACTAAGTATACAGCATGAAGGGAAGTTATAATGTACCGTAAATAAAGCAAACACATACAAGTTAAAGGTTTAAAAACACTTTAATGTGTCACTTAAGGAACACCCAGGAACAGGCCTGGAAAAACGGAGGCAATCGGCGCAGCTCCTTGCCACATAATTTGTGATTTGGAGGGAAATTCTGCTTCTGTAGATAAAGAAGTGCAAAAGAAAATTATGGGAAATTCTCAGGAGGAAACTTCCTACATTGCTGTATAGTGTATTTCCCAATCCCATCAATTAAGTTTTTCTTTATATGAGCAGAAGCAGAATAAAGTAAACATTTTTTTCCAGGTCTATCCTCAGTGCAGGAATGACAAATGAAGGTACATGATCTGTCTTTTACAGATGGATTGAATCAATACAGTAATACATGTAATTTGTTTTCAAACACAGAAATGTACAGAAACCAGAAGAAACAGGGGGGCACTCGACTCTGGAAGTGACAGGGAATATGCAGACAACAGTTCGAACTAGGGATCTTTCGGTGAGAGCCTAGACACCAAAAAAGGGGGTCTGGTCTCAAAATAGGGGGTCTTTTTGTGAGACTGGGGAGAATCTGACCAAAAAAGGGGGTCATTCACCCGTGTCATTCAGTGAGACTTGGGAAAAATTTGGGACAACACAGGGCCTAGATTTCGTCTTGGTTTGCGAGAATCAAAATACACAATCACTGCACTTACTGTATGATACAATGAGGGAAGTTGATTCTCGCAACCGAATCTTACGAGAGTCATTACGAGAATCGATTCTGTGATTCTCGTTGAAATCTAGGCCCTGCAACATAAACGTTTATACAAAATTGAATAAAAATAATAAAAAATTGGGCAATTCTGAGTTATGTAAGCTATCCACCAGTGGCTCTTCTGCGACCCCTACGCAGAACTTCCGGGAGTGGATTAACTGTGCACGGTGGACGCAAGGAATCCATTGACGGATTTTCTGCGCACGTGCACTAAAACAACCCTCCGTATATACTAGGCGCCGGTGGAGTATTTCTGCGCAGTCGCAGGGAATCCACTGACGGATTCTCGGCGCACGTGCGCTGAAACTCCGGTCCGTATATAGGCGCAGATGGAGTAATTCTGCGCACAGTCGGATTTTCGGCGCACGTTTTAATCCTCTCATGAATTGCAATGATTTAATATTATGCTAGCCTACCCTAGAATGTTTCATAAGAGATATGAATTCCAGGGTAGGCCTATTCGTCTCATCGTGCGCCGAAAATCCGCCAGTGGATTCCCTGAGACCGTGCGCAGAATTACTCCACCGGTGCACGCTATATATGGAGGGGATTTTCAGCGCACGTGCGCCGAAAATCCGTCAGTAGATTCCCTGCGACCTCGCACAGAATAACTCCACCGGCATTATATACGGAGGGGAATTTCTGCGCACGTCTGCCGAAAATCCGTCAGTGGGTATTAAGATACAAGAAATATAACAAATAAAAAAAAATTATAATAAATAATCATCGTACATGCACTGAAAGTAATGTTTTAATCCTAAGGTAGACCTAATCGTCTCAGATTATATCGTGCGCCAAAAATCCGTCAGTGGATTCCCTGTGACCGTGCGCAGAATTAATTCCACCGGCGCTATAGACGAATCCATTTTCACGCATTCCTACACCTCAATGGCAGCCATAGCTGGGTCCCCCTTAGGTGTATTCCACCTAAAATGTGAAATGACATGGCCTTGGCGGGGATATTAAACTGCATTCCATCACCTGTTACACCTACACCCTACACAAAAAGAATGATAAAGGTTTACAACACAATACTATTCAACACCAATTTTTAAGCGGATTTAATCCACCCAATTCGGCAGTAACAACACCAGTTTGGTGCAAACGGGACCCAGTAATGGCCGACTGAATTCTGACTATCACTTGGCTTGTTGGATTTGTTTATATATGGAGGGGAGTTTCTGCCTACGTGCGCAGAAAATCCGACTGGATTCATTGCGCCCACCGTGCGCAGTTAATCCACTATTGGAAGTTCTGCGTAGGGGTCGCAGAAGATCCACTGGTGGATCATGGGGATACATACAATTCTATGAGAGATTATCAGAAATTTCTCCAAAATTTTAGAAAAAAACAAAAAAAAAAAAAAAAGGGGGTCATTGGGGGAGAGGGAGTTCGGTAAAATAAAAAGGGGGTTCATTGGGTGAGACGGAGTTGAAAAATGGGGGTCAATGTGGCCGCACATCCCTGTCACCCATTTATTAGTGAGTGCCCCACCCCGGAAGAAACTAGTTCCGAACTGTCAGTGAGTTTGCACGGCTGCATCGTCAGCATGGGTACAAATTGCCCTTTACCTGTGTGTATACGATACGCATTATGGTAACAACACACACTTTGATGCTGCCACTGCAAAATTGTTACTCTCAACTTCAGAAGAGAAGCACTATAATGCCTTGTACTATACTTTGTTCGGCTTATACTTGGTAAAAAACAAGATGCATAAACATCTTATATTGATATAGAATGGCATGCACATGGTCGGGCGAAGCACCTATGCTAGTTGCACGTAAACAAGTGTAAGTAAGCTAGTCATTCTTGCAAATTATAAGCCAAACAAAGTAGATGTTCTATCATGCTACGTACAAAGATCCAAGATCAGAAAGCCAGATATGGTGTACAATTCGCTACTTGCGTGGTTCCGCCATAGTGCACAATGTACGGGGGGAGCCTCGAACTGGCAGCATACATGAATGGGAATTGAACTTGTTGTATAACATTCTGCGTAAGGTTATGTAATTCTTCCTTTCATGTATGCTGCCAGTTCAAGGCTCTCCCCGTACATTGTGCACTATGGCGGAACCATGCAAGTAGCGAATAATGTTGATTTTCCAAACCTTTTATACCTGTGATTGGTACATACATGGCTGTAGTCAAAATAAGTTCATATTCTATACAATTTGTACAATATAAGCTATTAAAGTCAAAATAAAACAGAATTTGAAAAAGTAGTATGTTGTATTTTGTAATGCATTATGCAATGCTTGTGTCCTTTCCACATTAAGATAGGAAGACCAATGTCCTTGGCATTACTGAGTTCTCTGTATTTACTGCTGACCTGGATAGATAAGACCAAAAAATAATTCATTTCAATTGCTTGTCCTCGCCGGGCCCACCCTAATTTTAATAACCTGGAAAACATTTATTCTTCGGTTATTTTTTTTTAAACAGTTTTTTCACACACTTCCAACCTGTTTTAAGACATTCAAGATATACTACCGTCGCAAATTGATCCTGTACCATACCTGCACAGATTGCCCATACGCACATTGTGCATGCGCCGATTGCCTATGTGCATAAATGAACTGCACTTATTGCCCCTGTGCAAGTGCGCATACAGTACCTGCACAGATTTCCCCTGCGGATGTGCAGATCAGGCCCGTACCTCGTCGCACCCCCCCAAATTTGCAAAAGTAAAAAAAAAGTCCCAAAATATCACAATTTGCGAGCGTAGGGAGCAAAAAAATCATGTTTTTTACGCCTTTTTGGCCAAAAAAGGTCCAAATTTTGGGAAGAAAGTCCACTTTTCTCAAAATTGCCCCCACCCCTGGAAAAAGGACCACTTTTTCAAAATCAGCACCCCCAAACAAAATCCTGCGTACGGGCCTGGTGCAGATACCCCTGCGCATAAACCACCTGCGCAGATTGCACCTGTGAATACCTCACCTGCATATATCGTCCCTGTGCACATTGCGCATGTGTATATTTCGTAGATAAATATCCCAAATAGCATATGCCTAGATGTAAAACATGTTTGGCTTTCTTATTTTAATCGACCAACCCGACCCTGTCTTCCACAGAGAGTGCGAGGACAAGTTTTATTTTTTGCCAAAGGAGCACCCAATGGCAAATCCAGCACCAGAAACACCATGTTAAACCAAAGGTAATTTTCAACTCTTCGGCACTTCTCGGTAGTAACTGACATGGTGATCTTGTTCTTCTTTGCAAACAGGGTTGGGGTAGCAAAGGTAATTTTCAGCTCTTCTGTAGTAACTGACATGGTGATCTTGTTCTTCTGCCAGGCTGGCCCTATTAGTCGGAATGAAGCTGCAAAAAAACAAATATTGTAAATTAATTTATTTCAGTGATTCAATTCGTACACAATATTCCAACATGACATTGATAAATATTGATATTTACATGTACTAATAATGAATGTGTATTATTTGTTCGGAGAGAAAGTAGACAAAATAATGCACGCACGCTGATGTTGATGCATCTAATATTCGGGGCTTGTGCATTAGATGCGTCAACATCAGCGCAATTGCATTAGTTTTCCTAACTTATCCAGCAACAAATACATTAATCTATTTCATACAAGAGAAGAAAAAAACTAAGATTCTTGCTGAAAATACAAATTATCACAGTATATGGGAAAAATAGAAAAAAATATAAATGCATCAACCCACCCGAAAAATGAATGAATCCTAAGCGATGTGAACGAGCACGAAACGCTGCACGTAGTATGCAGAGTGCACATTAAACACAATCTATGCATTTCGCGTACTTTTCTAACAGTTTTTCTGATTGACTGCTTTGATAGGAGTGTATGAAAAGCTTTTGTTGTACTGCGTCACCACAATTGTGCACAATGCCACTAATCAAATATAGCGTAGCATCTCATGGGTGGCGTTCGGGGTCCCTGGAAGCTTGTGGTTTAGCCAGGGGTGACGCTAGAGGGGGTATGGGTATGCAACACCCCCATACACAATTTTGTCGGCAAAATTGACAGTTGTCGTCAAAACCATGTGATTGTCTGCAAATGTAGTCAAAGCTATGTGATTGTCGGCAAATTGCAAGAGACATAAGATTAAGGGGTACTACACCCTAGACAAATTTGTGTCTATTTTTGCATTTTTCTAAAAAACTAACAACACAGTGGTAACTGTTAACTGGTAAAAGTTATGTATATAATAGGGGCAAGGAATCCAATTACTACACTGGAATTTCAGTGACCCAAGACAAGCGGTTTGTTATTTATGATAAGAATTAAGGTACCGCTAGGATGTACCTCGTTTCCTATCATATATACTGAACCGCTTGTCTTGAGTCATTGAAATTTCAGTGTAGTAATTCGATTCCTTGCCCCAATAATATACATAACTTTTATTAGGCAAAAAAAAAAGGTTTGTCTCAAAGCTTGCGCGCGCGTTTGTAAAATCGCACGATTTGACAAAAAAGAAATGCGGAAATTTTTTTTATTTCAAACAAAATTTTTTTTATAGTTTTTTCCAGAAAAAATCGGCGAAAATCAGACTTTTTTATCAAAATACCATGAAAAAAGTCGGAAATAAATAATAAAAAAAATCGCACTTCGCATTTGTTTTAAATTTCTCGTGAGCTTTGAGACAAACCTTTTTTTTTTTGGCCTTACCAGTGTGTTATTATTTTTTGAGAAAAATGCAAAAATAGTCACAAATTTACCACAGGGGTGTAGTACCCCTTAATGTGTTACGAAATAGTTGTTGTTACGTAATAGACATTGTGAATGTTATAGTAGTTACTAATTAAAAATTGGTCAAAAAATATTTCCGTCTGCAAAACACAGACCCCCCCAATCATATTGGTCTAGCGACGCCCCTGGTTTTGGCCATTGAAAGTGGTATAGGAAGGATCTCCTGGCATGTTTTATGTTTTTAAATATTTCAACAGACATAAAATACACTTCAAAATTGTTAAAAAACTTAATTTTTTATTTTTCTGATTTTTTTTTTTAAATCAAAGAGTATCATGCACTACTCAGGAACCTATGGCATGCCGCTATTCCTGCTTTAAAACAACAAGTCATTGAAAATATTTCATACACCACCCCCCATCAGGGCTGTCAACTCTCACGCATTGGCCGTGAGTCTCACGCATTGGGTCACTTTCTCACGGTCTCACGCCAAGGTAGTATAATCTCACGCCTAGGAAGTAAATCTCACGCAAAAAGCTGGATAATGAGTAAAATCGCACACATCGTCATGAATAATTTGTTACTCCTATTCCCCCCCCGCTGTTCACATTATCGAGCACCGTGGCTCAAATAATCGTGGTACAAAATGAACATTGGAGTCGGCTAAGCCCGGTACGCCTCTGTCTCACGCCAAGCAATTTCAAAAAGTTGACAGCCCTGCCCCCCATGGTGATGGTCCTGAATTAAGTAATTATGGAATGCAAAAATATTCGCAGAAATAACTCACCTAAATTGTATCTTTGTTTACAAGTGTCGGTATATTCGGCTGAAATTAAAGATAACAAATACATTTTGTAGGCCTCAAATCCGGGGGGGGGGGAGAGGGGCACTAAACTTAAGAAGTGTCGAGTATGTGCCTATCGGCATCATGAAGTAGGGGCCTATCAGGTACAAAACATAGATATTTGTTTGTGATATTTCAAGCGTTTTAAAATTTCAAAATAATCCCATTCAATTACACGGTTGACGATGAAAATTTAGTGAATTTAGAGAATGCAATGCGACCACCACCGGATTTCAAAAAAGGGGTCATCGAGTAGAAAATTTGGAAAAATGGAGCAAAATTCTTGTTCTTGTTCCAAATTTCCAATTCAAATTTGTTTCACATTCTACTAGGCTATGAGAGTAGTAGAGACCATTGCATTCAAAATCTACATGTAGTCGGATTCGCTGAAGCAGTGAAGCATTATGCCGTGAAAAGCAATGTAAGTTCAGAAGTAAACACAGCCGATTACGACAGGCAATATGCAGATTTAGGGTTTCTCTACCGGAAGTCAATTTGTCCCGAAATTACTTCCCACAATGCAAAAAATATGCATATTGCATAACAAAGAATATTGATTAACCTCCGAACTGTATCTATTGTTATGCAAAACGCTTATTGCATTGTGGGAAGGAATTTCGGCACAAATTGACTTCCGGTATCTAGAGAAACCCTAAATCCGCATATTGCATCAAAAATGTTGCTAAAATGACACTTTACTCAGCAAAATTTTAGACTGTCCAAAACAGGCAAATCTTGCTCAAAAGATACAGTTGACTAATCGAAATGACTTTCATCCACTTCAATATTAACAGAATAAATACATTTCTGGTGCAAAAAATTGCACTGTTGTCCGACTGAAAAACGATACCAACGCACTTTGGCAAGTAGCATCGAATACGTAACTATCGTGTGCAAATTTGAAGTTACTGGAGAACTCTAGCTTCGAATTTGCACAGGATAGTTACGCATTCGATGCTAGAGTGCTTTGCTATCGTTTTTCGGTCGGACAGCGGTGCAAGTTTTTCACCGGAGGTTATTGATTCTGTTTAATGTCGAAATTTGAATGAAAGTTATTTTGATGAGTCGGCTGTGTTTACTTCTGAACTTCCATTGCTTTACACGGTGTCATGCTTCAGCGAATCCGACTAGATTTTGAATACAATGGTCTCTAGCCTAGAATGTGAAGCTACATGTATCGGTGAGCAAATTCTTGGCTAGACTTCTCGAGCAAATTCGAAGTTGCAACACGGCCCCAGAGACACTAGCCCAAGGTACTCGCACCTCCATCACTACGATTTCCACTGTCCTTCTCCGTACAAAGGTCTGAGCCTATCTGGTCCAGGGTACACAGTATCAAATTTTATTAACAAAATATCACTTCTTCCTCACATGAAAATAAGACTTTTAAACAAAACATATTCGGTGCATGTGTGAAAATTTAAGGTAAGACTGTAAAATGACCAAATTTGTGACTGTGACCGTAGCGATCGTCACCATAACAACATTAATATCTCATAGTCTACAGATAACACGGTGGCCATGGTGGCGAATAAATTTCATTTTTGCTGTGAAATGCAGATTTAATGAAGAAAAGAGATGCGCAGGAAGTCTTCATAGTGTTACATTGTATTTTTAAGGATTATAACCCGGATTATAATCACAAAACTGAACATGCGAGTACTTTTGTGAATGCAGGACGAACCTTTGAAATTACGACATGAGTTCACGGTTCAACTGCCTCAGTGCCCCGTTTTTTCCAATACTATGGAAGTCATGGCCCTATACATGTATGGCGAGGAAGGAACCAATAGGGCCATGATGTGTCGGGCTACAGGGACATCAGCTCAAGGGCTGATCTGGGCTTTCCTGTGTATAAATAAAAATGAAATGAAATGAATAATTCTAAAAGTAAATTGTCATATGAAATATGTACAAACTTCAAGTACATGTCGACTGGACTGCATAAAATAAAATATGGTTCCTCTTTTGCTCTTTTGTTTGATAAAAAACTCAATGTTGTGTGGTGTTGTGTCTGCATTTATAAGCGACTGGGTTAAGTAACAACACGACGAAAAGACAAATAATTTTAAGCTTACCTTCCTTCATCATCATGTACTGTTTTTAATTACATGCATGCATGACGGCATCATGATGATCTACATGTATGACTGTCGCTGTCAAGTGTCATAGCTGTGACTGTGTATAATGTACACAGTCGGTGTAGGTAATATAAATCTCAGCCGCCGCAAAGGCAAAGCAAATTTATGCTCCATTCGTTGGCCAAGGCATTTTCAATACGAAAACAGCTGATTAAAAATCGAAAAACATGTAAACACAACAATGGCCTAGTCTCCGCGACCGGCTTGATTCTGCTCACTACAAATACACGTACGTTTTTGCGACATGAAACAGAGACTAGATTGGGCGCATACAATCTGAGACAATCCGCCCAACATGCCCAATGAATCGAACACACGATTTCGCCAAATTTGGCGGCGCTATATAAAAAATCGCGTTCGGACAGGGGTGTGGTGCCTTTGTAGGTTTAGAGCTAGCCTTGTTATTCTGACGCTCCTTTTAAAAAAAATGAGGCCCCGGGCGAGTGATATTATTATATATTTGGCACCCGGGCCCGTGACAATTGTCCTCTGCATGCCAAGATGGGCAGTGCCTATCAATGTAAGTTATAGTCCTGAATCTGTTATATTTGCTTACAAATGGCTGCCACTTGGTTTTCACCAACCCTATGGTCAATAATAAGATACATTGTGGCCTCATGTACTCATGTAAATGTATAGTGCCATGAGGTGTTGTCAATGAACCATCTCAGAACCCGGAGGCTGCTTTGTTTACTGCGAAATATCACGGCGGGAAAAATTATAGGACTTTGTACAGGGTCAAAATATCAATAAACATAATGTGTACATGTCGATATCGACCTTCTTGTTTTTGTTTGACTCATACAAAGAAAACCCAGTTCAATAAATATGTTTGATACCATATGGCCAGCATTTATTGACTTCTCACCAAAGTTAATTTCTACAACATATCGAGAGCTTAAAGCCAGAACCATTTATGTCCCAAATTACATGTTCTCATTTTGACAACAATAATCGCCATTGTAACTTCCGGTTTTTGAGAGCAGTTTTGGGGACACTTTGAACTCTGACATATCGGAGAAATTGCTGTAATTATTATTAATTAATTTATTATTGTCACAATGTTATCATTGAAAATATTTAAATATTTGATTTATTCAATGATGTTTTTTGGGTTTGTTTTCATTCTTCTAAAACATTTTAGATTATATTTTGTACGCATAAAAAACAATTGTTCTGAATTTTCCCAATAGGTCAGAGGGCAAAGTGTCCCAAAACTGCAAAAACTGTCCCACAATGCATTACAAACCTCCAATGTCGATTTGGCTTATTATAAAGTCAAGTGAATGCATGGTGACTTACACAGTTAGATAGACGCAAATGACCAAAGTCAATTATATTAATTGTTGAGGGCAGAATTAATCGTCCATTTGACGAAATGCCTAACATGCAGTTTTGGACATAGATGGTTCTGGCTTTAAGCCCTTGATATAAGCCCCTCCGAAAATTAAATGTGATGACACTTAGAAATTGAATAGTACCGGACACTTACTTTTTGGCCGACCCCATGACAGATTCCAATGCATAGCCAACTTGAAAATGTATCAAAAGAGATTGACTCTTATTAATGATGATTTTGAATGTATGTCCACCGGCTCCACTCGCACTTAGATGATACCACAAAATTGATCCATGCAAATCTCGGAGTCTTTGTATCGCCATTTCTCTAGACATAATTGATGCATTGGTTTTTGATGCACTCACGAGCTTACTGGCAAATGTGAAAATTCCAGCATGGTTGAGAGTTGTTACGTTTTGTTTTTACCCAACATCTTTTTCATATCCTCTCAAATCAGGCAGATTTGTTCGCATCACAAAATCGTGGGCATCAATCTCCTCCCCACAGCCACTGTCCAGTAATATGCCACTACTGCCGATAACGGCGCATGTAGATTGTGGAGTTATGCCGTGAGTTTTGTTTAGTTTTATAGAGTGGTTAGTGAAATGCATGTTTTCAGCGTCCACCTCGGGAGCATAAATGAGAAGCTTTTCACTTATATTGTACACCGCTGTCACACGTTGCCTACAGGAATTACAAACACATTTCGAGGGTTCAGAACCAGAAAGCCTAAACTAACTTTTTGGCCATTTTGAAATATGGTACCAAAATAATCGCCTGCGCCAATTAAACTGCATATCGCACAATATTCTACTTAGCCACATATCAATATAGCCAATTGTACTTAGCCAGAAAGCCTCAACTCTGAGTTAAGGCTATCTGGCCCAGACTCAATTTGTTCAAACACTGAGATAAGTCTTTCAGGCCTGCACATATACACTACAGCCTGTCTCAAAAAAAATTGTGCAAATGAAAAGCGCCCTTTTTGGCAATTAGAAAATACCGTTGTGACATAATGCTTACATCAACGTCACGGGCGCAGTCTTAGCTCTCAAATGCCGTTTGTTCTGTTCAATTTGCTTGTTCCAATTTCGAGATATGTTTATTTAACAACGAACGGGTAAAATCACAATTGTGCCACTTTTATTAGGGAAGAGAGCTGTACATGTCAATGATAGCTGATGTTGATGCGTCTAATGCACTCCACCTTTCGGGGCGCATATATTAGAAGCATCAACATCAGCACGCGTGCATTACTTTGTCTTATATCTCTCCCAACAAGTAATACGCGTTCATTAACCTATAACATGTATACGTGCGCAATATTTGTTTGTCTTTTAACATGTCTTAAAAGTGACTGAGAGAACAGTATTTACCATGATAAAATCATTGACATGCACATGCAGAACAGCAGAATGTGAAATCCATTTTGTTTAGCAAAATGTGATATTTATCTTTTAATCTCTTTTAAGTGGAAAAAGAGAATCGTCATTCCTGCATCATATTAAAACAGTAAAAACAGTCAAAATATTTTGTATTGTGTAATTGATGCATTCCTTTGATTTCACGAATGAACTCTTGATAAACTTGATGCTATCACTGTTACATGTAAAGCTCTCTTCCCTAGTAAAAGTGGCACAATTGTGATTTTACCCTTTCGTCTTTAACTAAACATAATATTATTATCTCGAGATTAAAACAAACAAATTGAACAGAATAAACGGCATTTGAGAGCTAAGACGAGAGGGCGCTCTTCACTTGCACATTTTTTTTTGAGACAGGCTGTATACATTCCAAAGATGCCACAGTTTAACCTTCATGCCACTTGAGATTAACAATTATTGAAGTGCCGGACATTTGACACTAATATATCTTAAAGACCCTTTTTGAGTGCGGTAATACAGAACTATAATAGGTAATTGAATGGTCATTGGCCTCGATTACAAATAGATTATAATATAAAAACATCTTATCCCCCGTTGAAAGTTAGAAGCCGTAACTCAGAGATTATAGATTACATAAACAAACAGTCAAAATGATATACATGTAATCTAATCCATTAACGACAACGTATCAGCGTGAGTTTAATTTAGCGAGACACACATTGGTAAGGACGACGAAAAATATGAAATTACTCACAAAAATGCGATGAAAAGTACAAGAAAATTAAATCAGTGATGTCCTTGTTAATAATGAAGAACAATCGTAAACGCACAGAGTTATAAAAAGCCTTAAAGACGACTTTTGGAGCATATTCAAGAGAGCGATGTTGAGGAATTGCAGCTATCAAAGCGCCCTTCTTTATTGACATTATGCACGGCTGTTTGATGTGATCATTTATTAGTTTTTCAAACAAAACATCATGTACACCCCAATTTTAGGCTTAAACAGCTAAAAGCGATATCATACTAATGTATACAGATGCTTTTGAGTCATTTTCAACTTTAAATTTCTCCTCTTTTACAAAATTATTCACTTTTACAGCATTTTTTAAAGCTTTTCGGATATAAAATGTATCTATTTATGACCAAATTGGTGGCGCTATTTAGTTACTGAAAATTACTCTTTAAAGCTTTTAATATAACCAATTTATATTATTTTTTTGATGAAATATGTTTATAAAATTTCTTTGCTGCTTGTTTCACCTATACATCTGTTTTAAAGGCAATATTGATTACCTACCCCTTGCAAATTAAGATATATGATTTAGGATAAATAGCTACATCTATAGTTTGCATTTAGTTAATAATAAAGCCAATTCTATATGCATCAAACAACCGTGTATGGGGTTCATGTATCCCTGGGGCTATCGGTGTACCAACTCAGGGCCCCGTGGCAACCTTATTTGATGAGAAACTGCAAGCTTTGTATTTTTACAACTAAACACAGGAAATACAATATCTATGCCCCGTTGCACGGACATAGATAACTAAATGGTACAGCTGTGTTTGGGCAAACACGAATATCTATGCCGGCGTCTTCCACCCTAGCAAACCTTAACCCACCATGACACCCAATAGCCCATCCTAGCCCCCCTTTACAACCTAAACCTACCATGATACCTCCTAACCCACCATGACACCCCCAATCCACCATGGCATCCACCTCACTAGTAGAAAATTTAAAATTAGAATTATTTCAAACCGATGAGAATTGGACAAAAGTATGAGAATTGAAAATGTTCTCATCCAAACGAATGAGAAATGTTAATTAACGTATCAACCACCTGTCACATTGTTTTAAGTGAGGAACTTAAGTTTCAACCGCCATCCTTGCGTTCTATATACGATCGTATAACTACAATCAAGTGATAATTTGCTGGGATGCTTCCATAGTTTAATGACTCTCCCCGCTCCCCTTATTCATTGTTGTTGTTTTTTGTTGTTGTTTTTTGTTGTTTTTTTTATTTGTTCGGGTTTTTGACAACTCTGGATAACCCCAGAAAGCCTCTATTGAAGCTTATTTCCATTGGGGTCCATTTGAACAGCGGGACGGGTTGGGAACAGTCAGGGGTTAACACCCTACTCTTTTCGAGACTGGCTGCGAGATACATG
>NW_027305525.1:432500-450000 GCF_039555335.1 Amphiura filiformis
GTGATGGTCTGGTGGGGTATAAATGAGAGTGAAGGCTTGGTAGGGTATTAGAGAGAGTGTGGGTCAGTCTAGTGTTATGAGCATTACATGTATATAAAATTAAAAATTAAAACAAGGGGTTTCACATGATGTTCACCAAGTTTTGTTATTGATTTTGGTTTATTGGACCACCTCAAAAGGTTGTCATGATGGGACAAGTGGTGCGGTTGGTTAAGGGGTGGGATATTAGAGAGAGTGTGGTCCAGTCTGGTGGTGTTTTAGAGAGAGTGAGGGTCTGATGGGGTATAAGAAAGAGTGACGGCTTGGTAGGGTATTAGAGAGAGTGTGTGCCAGTCTGGTGGTGTTTTAGAGCGAGTGAGTATCTGATGGAGTATAAGAGAGAGAGAGTCTGGTGGGGTATTAGAGAGAGTGTGGTCCAGTCTGGTGGTGTTTTAGAGAGATTGTGTGTATAGTGGAGTATAAGAGAGAGTGAAGGCTTGGTGGGGTATTAGAGAGAGTATGGGTCAGTCTGGTGATGTTTTAGAGCGAGTGAGTGTCTGATGGAGTATAAGAGAGAGTGAGGGTCTGGTGGGGTATTAGAGAGAGTGAGGGTATGGTGGGGTATTAGAGAGAGTGTGGTCCAGCCTTGTGGTGTTTCAGAGAGAGTGATGTTCGTGTGGAGTATAAGAGAGAGTGAGGGTCTGATGGGGTATAAGAAAGAGTGTGGTCCAGTCTGGTTTTAGAGAGAGTGTTTGTCTGATGGGGGGTATAAAAGAGAGTGAAGACTTGGTAGGGTATTAGAGAGAGTATGGGCCAGTCCAGTGTTATGAGCATTACGTGTATATCAAATGAAAGCTTAAAACAAGTGCTTTCACGTGATGCTCACCAAGTTTTCGTTTGTGAATAGAGGAAGGGGGTTAGGTGTGGTCACGGGCATAGATATTCGTGTTTGGTAAAACACATTACTGTGGCATCTAGTTATCTATGCCCGTGCATCGGGGCATAGAAATTGTATTTGTTGTGTTTAGTCTTCTCATTATCTATGCCCGTGCAACGGGGCATAGATATTGTATTTGTTGTGTTTATTTATCTATGCCCGTGGTAACGGGGCATAGATATTCTGCTTATGCTCTTTAGTCTTCTCCTTTTCCTTCTCCTTCTCCTCCTCAAGACTTGTCTTTGCTCCAGCATATCTTAGGAACTAAAAGAGCCCAGGGCCCAAACTCAGTACAAGGATAGCCCATGGCCCTGGGTACTTTCTGGAGTGGTCTTGACCCCAAAGGTCAAAGGTCATGGGCCCCAGTGGCCCAAATGTAAAAATCCTAAGCACACAGTTTCTCATATAATAATGTAGCCACAGGGCCGTGAGTTGGTACACTGATAGCCCCAGGAGTACTCTATAATGTAGAGGTATACATCGTCGGCAGAGTGTTACACTATCGTAAGTGCAGTTTGGACAGTTTTACAGGAGGAGCATTTTTGTGTTTAGCGTAACCGTTTGTTTCCAAGTAGCCATAAAATGACATAAAATGACATGGAAATGTGAAGCAATTTGATATTAATAATATAAACTATTTAAATGGTGTTAAAGTTAATAAATCGATGTTTTATTTACTGATTTAGATGTCGTAAGTGCCACATACGATAGTGTTGGTACACTGATAGCCCCAGGAGTACTCTATATGTAGAGGTATACATCGTCGGCAGAGTGTTACACTATCGTAAGTGCAGTTTGGACAGTTTTACAGGAGGAGCATTTTTGTGTTTAGCGTAACCGTTTGTTTTAAAGTAGCGATAAAATGACATAAAATGACATGGAAATGTGAAGCAATTTGATATTAATAATATAAACTATTTAAATGGTGTTAAAGTTAATAAATCGATGTTTTATTTACTGATTTAGATGTCGTAAGTGCCACATACGATAGTGTTACACTCGAATAGAAATGAGTGTAGAGTGCAACACTATCGTATTTGCCACATGCGATAGTGTTGCACTCAAATAGAAGTAAGTGTAGAGTGTAACACTATCGTATGTGCCACATACGATAGTGTAGCATTCATTGCTAAATTAGGATGTGCGTAATATCGGCTCAAATATCCAATATCTTGTCATTTTATGTTTCTTAACAAGTTTTAATTTATTTTGGCACATAATATTTACAATAGCAGGACACCTTTTGCCGTAATGTCATCTCACAAGATTTATTACTGAATCTAAAACTGAAAACACCCGAGTTATCGTCTCTATTACCAGCCATGGGAGCTATGAACTTAGCCAGCATGATGACAACGTATACAATCGTCAGCGTCACAGCCAGTGATGTGTTAGAGACTGTTTTGCACTTACGATGGTGTAGCATTCCGTGATTTTGCTGTTTAGGACCAATAAAGTAGCGTATATGGCACATACGATGGTCTTGCAGCAAATGAAAAACAAAATTTGCGTGCAAGACTATCGTAAGTGGCACATACGATAGTCTTGCATGCATAATTAAAATTGCCTTGCACTTTCGATATTTCATTTTATTAATTAAAAAATAATTAAGCAATTTTGAAACTTAAAACCTGGTTTAAAATGTGCTTTTTTATATGGCCTTTCATAATTCGTCAAAATCTCATTTTGGCCAAAAATGTCACTTACGATAGTGTAGCACTCTGGCGACGACATAAGCCCCATATGTAATATATTATGGGACCCATGGGCCCCATGGCCCCAAATGTCACCATCTGTACGTAAAAGGTATATAGGATGTTAGCCTTGTGCTCATCGCACTATTGCCAAGGATAATTAAATCAGTATGTAACAATAGCTCATAAGCATGTGTCCAATTAATTCTTATGAATATAGGAATTCTTATAGAGCAATATGTGTCAAATTTCAAACAGCTCTAGCTCAAGAAGTGCATGGCCCTCAAGGTTCATACTTGGTACAATGATGGCCCATGACCTAAGATGTATTCTGTGGTAACCGCAAACCCAGAGGTCAAAGTACAAATGCTATAAAAATCAAAATAGGTACAACCTATTAACACAGTGTAGCACAATAGGTAGAATTATGTTAGCTACCTGTGTTTGCAATGATAAAGGTCTGAATCGTACGTTAAGGAAACTGATCACTTGACACAAATTCCCTTAAAAGGGAATGTGTAGGCATTTTGATTTTGGTAACTTGGACCACCTCAAAAGGTTGGAATTATGGGACAAGAGGTGTGGTTGGTTAAGGGGTGGGGTATTAGAGAGAGTGAATGCTTGGTAGGGTATTAGAGAGAGTGTAAGCCAGTCTGATGTTATGAGCATTACATGTATATCAAATGAAAGCTTAAAACAAGGGCTTCCACATGGGGCTCACCAAGTTTTCGTTTGTGAATAGGGGAAGGGGGGGGGGGGGTTAGGTGTGGTCACGGGCACAGATTTTCGTGTTTGGTCAAACACAACTGTGGTTTCTAGTTAGCTACCTGTGTTTGCAATGATAAAGGTCTGAATTGTACGTCAAGGAAATTGATCACTTAACAAAAACTCCCTTAAAATGGAATATGTAGGCATTTGGATTTTGGTTCCTTTGATCATCTCAAAAGGTTGTCATGATGGGACAAGAGGTGTGGTTGGTTAAGGGGTGGGGTATTAGAGAGAGTGTGGTCCAGTCTGGTGGTGTTTTAGAGAGAGTGAGGGTGCTGGTTACGTGGCCATTTCCTCTAGTAATTGCTTAAAAGCCATAAATTTTGCCACTGTTTACAACCTTTTAATCAATAAATTCTTAATTGCTTTAAACAACTGCATGTTGTCTAGCTGTTAAAATTGTTTAAACGTTTATTGTTAAAATACGCTCGACCTAAACAAAAATTGCTTAAAATATGAATGGGTCACTGGGTATTGAAGCTTTTTTTCTTCATTTATATTATTTCTGTCTTAATAACAGAATTCATGATAGGTTTCAAGTAACGAGATCTTTAACTGTAAGATCCGTTCCACGAATACAAATTCAAGGATAACAACTTTTGTTTTCTTTACTTTTATATCAGTTCAGCCCGAGTATGTATCCGAGTAATAAAGCCTAATTCCATCACTCGGTACCGTATAACCTATATTATTTACGTTTTTTTTTTCAATGCATCACGTCCTAACAACTGACGTACACACACACATGTAGCTGTTATACGCATATTGATACACGTATAATACACTACTGCCAGCACGCAAGGTAAGTATGCGCATTTGCGTTAAAATGTTAATTCCAGAGAAGCCCATGCATAAATTATCGAACTAATCTCGACTTTGGTTCAAGCTGAATGACTTATAACCTAACTTCTTGAATAAAGTTTCCGGAGGCATACGCAACACGATCCACACACATGTGTGACTGCCATTGCCATGTCATTTTAAACAATAATTGTTAAATTGCATGGAACGCGATGCTTCGGTATTTATGGTCTTAAAGGGATATTCAACATGTTCAGGTATATTTTCAATACAAGTTTCAATGTTGGCCAAAAGAAAAAAAAAAAAAAAAAAGAGAGAGAAAAAAAAAGTGCCTCTGGTCTTGCTTACAATAAAATAAATGTAATATTTCTTTATCAAGATTAAGGGATGTTCGGGTATATATATAGTTAAGACTGTTACTTTATCTAGTAAGAGACGCCCTTGCAACAAAATGGTATTCACACACAAAAATAGCCTAAACCTTTTACAGAGTTTTGAGTAGTGATGTGAAATGCATAAATTTTACAAATCATGTTTTATCAACGAAATGTTGTTGCAACTTTCATTTGTTATTTCACGTTGACTGCAAAACATTATGAGATAAAATTAACATTCTAAAAAATGTCCTTAATTTTCTCTTTTTAAACCTGTTAAACCAAATTGTTTCAAGAAAATGTATGCATTTAAACAGAAATTGCTTAAAATCCTAAACCATGTGTCACAAACAGCACAATCCGAACTTCTGAAATAAGAGTGTACACATTATACAAATAATTATGTTAAAAATTTTACAATTATTGTGGGAGGGCTTTATTTCTACTTATTTGCACAGTGTATGTATATCCACAAACATTCCAAGAAAAGTTGTCGTGTTTGTTTTCTGCACACTACATAAAATTACGGATAAAACAATTCAACACGGTCTATAAATGATTTTAAATGAGTATACAACAGGTAAAATCATACGTGCCATTACACATAAAGATATAACACGTTGTAATACAGACGTTTTTGAATTAAATGTTCATTATATCAAGTTTATGAAAATCAAAATGCCGTACAGCCAAGCCATCGCGGCCGTCTAGGAGTCTAAAACGACCAATTTGCTAGCACACTTCTTCTCAGTTTTAACTCGTATACGAATAACAGGTGAACGCAAACTCCAATGCGACTTTCCTTCACTCGGCGCAAGAATACGATGATAGAATAAAACGTTTTACGAAATTTATAAGTAAACTACATAAAATGGATTATATATTGCAACGTTGTTCACGTGAAAACTTGTGCTTGATTGGTTCCATCTTTTTCCCAAATCATGATGTTTTATGCTGACTATATCGTTTTTGAATTACTTACATCAGCATTTTACCATTATTACTATGAAACGTCAGCAAAATAAGTGAAAAACAAAACAATTAGTGTATATCCGCCCATTTCAAAACCCGCGTGATGTTTTATGCTGACTATACATTACAGTTTAATTTCAACAGGTGATTTTTATTGTTTTTGAGTTGCTTCCAAATACATTAAAACACAATTATCATTATAACTTTGAAACGCCGGAAAAAAACAAGCAATAACATCAGAATCATTATTTTGGTTCGGCCCATGTCAACACATGGCAAGACCAGATATAATTTACACGTTGCAACATGTTGTAACAACGTTGTTACCGGATGTGAATATCACGTCATATTGACGTTGCTTTGTCGTTCACAATGACATCGAAACAACGTTCTTGTAACGTTATATTCACATCCGGTAGCAACGTTGTTACAATCTAAATACGAGTTTAAATTTGCGTACATACGACATCCATAGTGACGTTGTTTGACGTTCACGATGAACGTCGTATGAAAGCCACGGCCAAAACATATTGAAGACGTCATCTACTGACGTTCTAAAAATGTAATTTTGTGAACTCGTATTCTTGTTGTAACAATTATTTTGTTGGCTATTACTTTCTCAGGATAACTATGCTGGACACAAAGATCTAATATTCTTTTTAGGTAAAACTTGGTTTTATTCTTTCATCTTTCATGTAAGTTGCCTTCTTGCTAGTCCGATATTATAGGCGCACATCACTATATGATTATGATGATATCAATACACTTTCCCTCCTTTAAAATATAGGAAGTTACTATATAACTTGACTTCTGATATTTTTAGAATATCAAAAGTCCAATGTGACATAAATTATCCTATTCAGGAACAAAATGCTTATCGAGCATAACCAAGCATTTCGGTTGATTAACGTGTCACAACATGTGAACACTTTAAAATTACTAAAAACTTTCAATTGTAAAACTCACAAAATTTTGAAATGATACCAAATTTTGACTGAATAAAGTGGTTTAGAAAAAAGCAATCAGTTCTTGTCTTCATGTTTGTATCATTAAAGTGTGATTATATATCAGACATGTGTGCCATAACTTTGAAACAAGTTATAAAGTGCTCTTCAGTTCAGAGTTCACAGACTCGTGGTACACAAAATTAATGTTCAAGAGTTCTATGTGCAGTCATACACTTCACCATTGTACTTTGCATTAGGCTTCAGGACTCTGGTACTTCTGCGGATCTCAGGTGAATGGTTGTTCCCTTCTGGTTGCGCAGCTGATTGGTTGTTCCCTTCTGTTACTGGTTGTGCAGGTGCTAGCTGATCAAATACTGGTTGGTCGTTTGCGTCGTACCATTCATCTTCCTCCTCAGGTTCAGTCATTGCCAACAGATGACGTCTACTTCTTTTGAGGACTTAACCGGATTCAGTTCAGAGGAGTGATATATAGGCGAAGAAATTGTGATGGGAAACAAACGTAGCAGAATTAGTTGGTTGACACTACAATCTTTCGAACAAAAACACACAACAAATCATCTCCTTTTTGTTGTGTGTTTTGTAGGCCTGGTTACCTGAGGAAGAACATGTGGTTCATAATTCATTTTTCACTCTGTATCATATGCATTGGAGGTAGAGACTAGTTCGGTTGTTTTTCGTGCAACCATTGGTCATATGAAGGACAGGTAGTCCGAGCAGTTGTCAACACGTGGGCAAGCCGCATTTCTTACGCTATATATATATATATATATATATATATATATATATATATATATATATATATATATATATATATATATATATATCACGTATATATATATATATATATATATATATATATATATATATATATATATATATATATATATATATATGTTATATATATATATATATATATGTTATATAAAAGTCCAAAATGAATTATAAAGTTGAGAGAAATAATGGACAATGATGTTGCAAATACTCGAGTTTGTATCCAACGTTTCGGCCTGGGGCCTTTATCAAGGAATCAAGGTGATGTACTCTGATGACTGTGAATACAAACTCGAGTATTTGCAACATCATTTGTGGGGACAAGGGGCCCTTATACACATATGGTCGAATCCAACGAAAAAGAGTACACGACCTGTTCAGGGCCATAACTAAAAAGTATTAAACATTTAGCTTTCGTTGTGGTATTGTTCTGATTTGCCTCGATCATACGATTCGCGCCATATATAATAAGACCCCTTTCTGTGTAAAACTTTGGACAAAGGGACCCCAAAACATGCTATTTTGACCCATTTTTTTCAAAATATTTCTTAATGTATTTTAAAAAACTTCTACATCACTTATGAAAAGCAGTCGCTGGATTGATTCTACATTGATTTCCTGAAAGGTGTGTATTCAAAGATTAGCTGTTCAAATTTTCACATATTTGTACATATTTGTGGATTTTTTGTGATAATTTTTTGAGTGGTATTTTTTTACATTACCTACGAATACAATTTTTCATAGCACTAGATATCTATTTGAAAAATGTAAGTCACAAATGAATGTGTGACCTATAGAAGCTTTGATATGTCCAATACTGAAATGCATTGCATTCAGACATCTTTATTATTGTGTTTAGCTGCCATAATTCATAAATGGCACAAAGGTAGGTTTGGTAAAAAATATGCATTACCTCCAAATACATATTAAAAGCTGTGTCATTACCACAAACTGAGAGAATAGTAAATAATAGTTAAGCAATAGGTGCAGGGTAATACATTCTTTAATACTACCAAGTTTCAATTTAGGGTCCAAAAAAATCGGACCTCTTAAATGAAAAAAAATATCATTATTTCCTTACTATCAGCAAATTCATTTCACCACAAAGGGTCATATTGTCATCAGAGCCCTGTTGTGGTCCTTTCAAAAGCTTGAAACCAATAGAAAACAAAGAATATTCCAACACATAAACCCTTACCTCTTTTCCTTACCTCACAAAATTATTCTTTTTGCGAGGTAAGAAAATAAAACCTTACACGTTTTCCTTTTAATGTGCGACGTAAGGAAATAAATCCTTACCTATTTTCCTTACCTAACAAAATCAATTTTTGTTTTAGGTAAGGAAATAAATCCTTACCTGCCAAAAAATCGAGGTAAGGAAATAGATTCTTACCTCTTTTCCTTACCTGACAAAATCAATTTTTGTGTGAGGTAAGCAAATAAATCCTTCCCTGCCAAACAATCGAGGTAAGAAAATAAATGCTTTGCTCTTTTGCTTACCTGACAAAATCAATTTTTGTGTGAGGTAAGAAAATAAATCCTTACCTCTTTTCCTTACCTGACAAAATCAATTTTTGTGTGAGGTAAGGAAATAAATCTTACATGCCAAAACAATCGAGGTAAGAAAATAAATCCTTACCTCTTTTCCTTACCTGACAAAATCAATTTTTGTGTGAGGTAAGGAAATAAATCCTTACATGCCAAAACAATCGAGGTAAGAAAATAAATCCTTACCTCTTTTCCTTACCTGACAAAAACAATTTTTGTGTAAGGTAAGGAAATAATTCCTTACCTGCCAAAAACTCTAGGTAAGAAAATAAATCCTTATCTCTTTTCCTTACCTGACAAAGTCATTTTTTGTGTGAGGTAAGGATTTGGAAATAAATCCTTACCTGCCAAAACAAATTGAGGTAAGAAAATAAATTCTTACCTCTTTTCCTTTCCTGACAAAATCATTTTTTCATTACGTCGAAAAAACAATTTCAATCTTTACTAATTTTCCTTAATTTTTGTGTGAGGTAAGGAAAAAAATCCTTACCTGCCAAAAAATCAAGGTAAGAAAATAAATCGTTACCTCTTTTTTTTCCTTACCTGACAAAAACAAGTTTTATGTGAGGTAAGGAAATAATTCCTTACCTGCAAAAAAAATCAAGGTAAGAAAATAAATCCTTATCTCTTTTCCTTACCTGACAAAGTCATTTTGTGTGTGAGGTAAGGAAATAAATCCTTACCTGTAAAAAAAAACGAGGTAAGAAAATAAATCCTTACCTCTTTACCTTACCTGACAAAATCATTTAACGTTCGAGGTAAGGAAATAAATCCTTACCTGCCAAACAATCGAGGTACCTGACAAAATCAATTTTTCATTACTTCGAAAAAACAATTTAAATCCTTAACAATTTTCCTTAACTGTCACTTTATGGCCGATTGTGGACGTGTTTTTAAGGGTAAGGAAAACCTTACCAATTTTCCTTATCAGTAGAAAGAGTCGAGGTAAGAAAATAAAACCTCACCTGTTAAATTGTTCTTCTTGGTAGGGAAAAAAATCCTTACCAGCTAATTTTTGGAGGTAAGAAATTAAATCCTTACCAATTTTCCTACCTGTCACCTTATCTCCAATAGGGGACGTATTATTAAAGGTAATGACAATTGGTAAGGATTTATTTTCTTACCTCAAGATAAATCAAAAATATTTGTTGAGGTAAGAAAATAAAACCTTACCAATTTGTCTTACCTGTAGAAAGAATTAAGATAAGAAAATAAAACCTTACCAATTTTCCTCACCTGTTAAATTTTTCTTCGGGGTAAGGAAAAAATCCTTACCAGCTAATTTTTGGAGGTAAGGGGATAAATTCTTACCAATTTTCCTTACCTGTCACTGAATAGCCAATAGGGGGCGTATTTGTCAAAATCATTTGAGGTAAGAAAATAAATGTTACCAATTTTCTTTACCTGTAAAAATATCGAGGTAAGAAAATAAAACCTTGCCAATTTTCCTTACCTGTTCAATGTTTACTTCAAGCTAAGGAAATAAATCCTTACCAAAAACCTTACCCTTTTACTTTGACCCTAAATCGTGCCATATCTGATATGTCTGAGATATCAACAATAAAAGCAAGTATTCGTAGGTAAATTTCGGTAACCGAATGTTACCTACGAATACAATTTGACATCACGACAGTATCGTGAAACACCGCCATTCATGCCAATGCCCATATCGCTACATAAAGAAGGCCTGTATGTTCGCTATCAAATCATATGTCAATGAAAGTTGCAAATTCATATGCATGCCTGCCATGCAAAACTGAATGTGTTTAATTGTTGAAAAATATGTAGTGAAATAGACGACGGTCCGCTCATTTGAGAGAAAAATCAGATTCGAGGACGATTAGAAGGGGATAAATACTAGGATTTGTTAGCTGTCATGTGTGCTTCGTTTTAAACGTCTACCGACCTTCAGGTTTCTGAGTAATTTGTGTCCAAATTGATTTATTCGAACGTAACTTTTAACATTTTTGCTAAAGTTACCTACGAATACCATGGACAAAACGACTGTTTTTATTGTCTCATGATCTAGACAACACCGTGACGGACCTTGGTATAAAGCTGATTGTAGTTGCCGTCAAACGAAAGGCCACAAGACGTAACTGACTCTAAGATAGAGTCCACAAGTCTGTAATAACGATTTTAAGCGATTTATGTGCAATATGTGACCGTACAGCACGAATGAGCCGTAAATGTCCTCAATTGTATTCTGAGTTACAGTGTAAAATGGGCATGAAGGTCGTATTCATAGGTACTCAATTTGGTGCTACGTGTACCTCATTTAATGAGATACACGTAGCACCAAATTGAAATACCTATGAATATGACCTTCATGCCCATTTTACACTGTAACTCAGAATACAATTGAGGACATTTACGGCGCATTCGTGCTGTACGGTCACATATAGCAAATTAAAGTCTTTTTAGTGCCTTTTTTTGTTTTTTACTTCAATCATCATCCAACCGCTGTGAATCGACATTATTAATACATGATAGGGTCTCTAGTCATATTGTATAAGAAAGAGTGGAATATCTGTTTTCAGGAATATTAGGAACTATAAGCATACACCTTGATACACCATGATAGGTGAAGAAACTTGCTATTATGTTAATGAATGAATAAAATGGTAGTTTTTAGACCTGTTTCAGATGGTACGTCCAAATGAATAAATGCTATCACCTTAGATCAACATTTTTGTGATGCTTTTAGCAAGATTTTGAACACTTCATTTTGATATACAAGTAGTTACACAGCAAATTTACATAATAAATAATTGTTGAATGAATCCGTATTATGGGTAGTAATATTTTCCCGGGGTACCGCTTTAAGTTTTTGACAATTAATTTCCATTGGTAGGGAAACTTCATTACACGTGTCATGTATTATGCTGTATTCGTAGGTAAAAATTAGACTTTTGGTGGATATCGCAATCAAATCTTCATTTTATAAAGGACTTTGAATGTATTATTTTCTTTATGTGTGTTTATTGATACCAACTGTCTAATTATAACTCTCAATCCAGCTACAATTCTAACTGCAACTATAAATGCAACATACTCCAACTACAATTATAAATGATTATAAAAATGTGATTACAACTATAACTACAATGTCAATGATAAAAATACATTTACTGTTTGCAAAGTTGAATTGGCTAATGGTTTATTTTTATTCTTTTGTGACACGGCAAACCAACCCAGGCAAACATTTAGGCATGAGTCATGCCCATGAACTTGCCATGAACATGCCATGAACATGCCCTATTTTCGCTAGCAACGGGCATGAATTTTGTCTTGCGTTTAGTCAGAGCCTTGACATGTTCAGGGCATGTTCATGGGTAACTCATGGGCATGAATCACGGTCAATGTCAAATTCTCTCTACTTCCATGCCCATAATATCCTTATTCATGGGTAACTCATGGGCATGAATCATGGTCAATGTCAAATTTTCTCTACTTCCATGCCATGAATTCTTTATTCAAGGGCATCAATTACCTTTTTGATGGGTTCAAAATTAATTACCCATGAATCCTTGACTAGAGGATTTTATGGACTGTTCATGCCACATATGAAACAAAAGAATCTGAATGTCTTGCCATGTTCATGGCAGGATTTGCATAGCAACCAGTAGCGAATTTTGGGAATACCCATGATTTTTTTTTTTTTTTGCCGGTTAAGTTCCATTCCAATGTCCTGAAAGACTTCTATTAACAATCTTTAGCTCTGGGATATCGGTTGCGGTTGTGATATTATGAAATTCCCTAAAGGTTTTGATTTGCTCTTCCAGCGGTATTTCCTTCTTCTCCTCTTTAACTTTTTTGGGTGGTACAAATATCAAAGCACGCAAGAAATCTACTGGATATTTTAGCTTATTTTGAATTGAATTGAATTATATTAGTTCAAAATAAAAAAAAAATAACTTTCAAGTCTACCAGTCAAGGGGAAGTCCCATTCTATATCTGTAAAATCAGCACATCTTGCAATATAAACAAGTTCTATCACTTGATACAACATCATACAACTTCCTGCCATGCCATGCAGGATGTATGACTCATCTATTCTTGTTTCAATGAATTTAGTGCGTGAGCTATAGAGGCATAACCTTTGTGTAAATAACAGCCCAGTCAATGACAACATATAACTGCATATCAAACCTAATAGCCTTGTTAATAATTGGATTTTTCAAGCAGGAGGAAGTTGTCAGGTTCAAGGTAAGACACTCACTCGCTCTAAAACACCACCAGACTGGATCATATTCTCTCTAATACCCCACCAGACCCGCACTCTCTCTTATACTCCACCAGACACTCACTCGCTCTAAAACACCATCAGGCTGACCCATACTCTCTCTAATGCCCCACCAGACCCCAATCTCTTATACTCCACCAGACACTCACACGCTCTAAAACACCAACAGGCTGACCCATACTCTCTCTAATACCCCACTAAGCCATCACTCTCTCTTATACTCCACTATACACTCACTCTCTCTAAAACACCACCAGGCTGACCCATACTCTCTCTAATACCCTACCAAGCCTTCACTCTCTCTTATACCTCATCAGACCATCAATCTCTAAAACACCACCAGACTGGACCACATTCTCTCTAATACCCCACCAGACCCTCTCTCTTATACGCCACCAGACACTCACTCGCTCTAAAACACCAACAGGCTGACCCATACTCTCTCTAATACCCCACTAAGCCTTCACTCTCTCTTATACTCCACTATACACTAACTCTCTCTAAAACACCACCAGGCTGACCCATACTCTCTATAATACCCTACCAAGCCTTCACTCTCTCTTATACCTCATCAGACCATCAATCTATCTAAACACCACCAGACTGGACCACATTCTCACTCGCTCTAAAACACCACCAGGCTGACCCAAACTCTCTCTAATACCCCACCAAGCCATCACTCTCTCTTATACTCCACCAGACACTCACTCGCTCTAAAACACCACCAGACTGACACACACTCTTTCTAATACCCCACTAGACCCTCACTCTCTCTTATACACCACCAGACACTCACTCGCTCTAAAACACCACCAGGCTGACCCAAACTCTCTCTAATACCCCACCCAGCCATCACTCTCTCTTATACGCCACCAGACACTCACTCGCTCTAAAACACCAACAGGCTGACCCATACTCTCTCTAATACCCCACCAAGCCTTCACTCTCTCTTATACTCCACCAGACACTCACTCGCTCTAAAACACCACCAGGCTGACCCCAACTCTCTCTAATACCCCACCCAGCCATCACTCGCTCTTATACTCCACCAGACACTCACTAGCTCTAAAACACCCCCAGATTGGCACACACTCTCTCTAATACCTCACCAGACCCTCACTCTCTCTTATAATCCACCAGACACTCACTCGCTCTAAAACACCACCAGGCTGGCCCAAACTCTCTCTAATACCCCACCAAACCATCACTCTCTCTTATACTCCATCAGACCCTCACTCTCTCTGAAACACCACCAGACTGGAGAATACCCCTTTAATCCCAAAACATTGTGTCCCTTTAAGCGGTTAACCTCTTAACCCCATTGTACGTCTTGACGTATAGTTGAAGCCTTCATCATTGCAAATACAGGTAGCTACCAACAGCATATGAACTTTGACCTCTGGGGTTGCGGCTAGCATAGCATACTTCTAGGGTCATAGGCCATCATTGTACCAAGTATGAACCCTAAGGGCGCTATAGTAGTTGAGCTAGAGCTGTTTCAAATTTTACACATATTGCCCCCTGTAGCCCATGACCTTTGACCTTTGGGGTCGGGGTTACCCTAGGATGTATCTAGTGGTCATGGGCCATCATTGTACCAAGTATGGGCCCAGGGGCTACTTTAGTTCCTGAGCTAGAGGGGTGCAAAGGACCGATCTTGAGAAGGAAAAGAAGGAGAAGGAGAAGCCGAAGACTAAGCACAACAACACAATATCTATGCCCCGTTACACGGGCATAGATAAAAAGGTTGTCAGAAAACGTTTAAATGCCGGGTTATATAAATGGTACATTAATGGTATAAAACGTTTTCATAACATTAAACAACATTTGTTCATAATTTACTGCACAGCAAACACAAAATAAAGTTTTATAGAAAACATTTACATGTCGGGTTATATAAATGGTATAAAAACGTTTTAATAACATTCCAAAAACATTTTTGAAAACTTGGTGCAAATCATTTTAAACATAATGTTATTTTGGGGTTGAAAGAATATTTTGCAAAAAATGTTTGCCCAAAATATTTACAATAACGTTTTTAAAATGTTTTCATGACCTTTATATAACCCGACATTTAAATGTTATTAAAACGTTTTGTAAAAAAAAAGAACAACATTTTAAGAACATTTCTGTGTTTGCATGATGCAAATAATTTAACATAATATTATTTAAGTGTTGACAAAGTATTTGGCCAAAAATGTTTGAAAAAATAGTTTACAATGACATTTCGAAAACCATTAAAAAATATTGTTGTAGTGTGTTTTCATATATAACGTTTTAAACGATTTCAAGACCTTTATATAACCCGACATTTTAATGTTATTAAAACGGTTTTACCTAAACCAATACCCAAAATATAACTTATTTAAAAACGTTTTTGTGCTTGCTGGGATGCCATTCGCCAACTGCTAATACACTTTATTAGCGTTATTAGTGCTATTGACGCTGACAGCGTACTTTTAATATTTTGTTACTGTGGCACAATTGCACATGACACGCTATTTGGTATTACTAACACCATTAGCATCACTTGCGCTAGTACTTGCTATTAGCGCTAATAGCATATTGTTTGCTAATACACCCTAATAGCGCTATTAGCGTTTTTTAATCAGCAAATAAATTAGCAAATTTCAAATTGCGCCCAAACGGTATTGGAATATTAGCACATGTTTGCGTTCATCTGATAATTGCGCGTTAGGACGCTAAATAGCGGCAATAGAACGGTTTTTATTCTGTCATCGCTAATTAGAATTGTTAGCATCATTGCGCGATCGCGCCTGTGTCCTTGTTTGTAAAATACGCGTATACGTATGCATTCGCAATACATTTTGGTCCTTTACACGTTACAAGTAGAATGTGCTGGAGATGTATGTGTTTGCACTAGTGAATATGCATGGGAAGTTTGTGCGTATGTGTGTATGCACTCGTTTATGTCATATGTACAAGGTTTGACAAATTATGCGTTAATTATTATATGCGTGTGCGGTTCGCGGGTGCGTAAGTATGTGTATACACACGTGTATCTCATTGCCTATACTGTTCAGCAAGTCACGCATTCAGCATTATGTGCGCACGCAGGTGCTGATGTGCGTATTTATGTTTAATTACTCGGGTATATCCTACGAGTAAAATGCGTACAATGATATCGGCAAGTCACGCGATTATCAGTATGTGCGTCGGCATGCGAGGTGGACATGTGTATTATGTCACGGGTGTGTCTTGCGCGTGCGATATCAATTATCATGAATACTGCCCTGATTATTGTAACACATTGAACATACTTAATAAAAGCGGTACTACAAGTATATACACGCATTGCGTATGTTTAAAAAAACAATAACATAAAAAGCCTTTTAAATTTCAAAATAATGGACTTTCAAAACTCCACTTTGAAAAAAATATCTTGTTAACAATGAAATTCGTATATTTAACAACGATGAAAACGTAAAGCAGCAACAATGAACACGATTCTCCTACGACAACGAAAGTCACATTCAGCAACGATGAAACATACAACAGAAACAATGAACACAATACTACAGCAAAAATAACTGTACGTTCATCGTTGGCGTATATTTCATAGTTGCTGTTACAATGACATTTCCGTAAACACACAGCAGCGATAACGAACACAATACGGCAACAATGAAACTCTGTTCATCGTTGGCATATATTTCATCGTTACTGTTAAAATATCCGATACGGCTTCCCGTAGATTTTACAGTGAATATAAGTAATTTGCCACATATGTCACCATTCATTCTGACGTTATTATTGCCGTCAATTGGTCTTCTGATTAATTTTGTCGTCAAATGATCAACTCTGCAGCTTTCTGTGTTCAAGAAGAATATTCATTCGTCGGCGCCATACACTGATCTCAAAATGCTGCGAGGAAAAAATCTTTCCAAATGTGTATATTTTACCATATTAGTTATCGCCATACTAAAATTTTGTGAAGTTTATATTGGGTTCGCTCCAAAGGCAACTATAATACGTGACGTGGATACTTCAAGACTGCGTCAAATCCAACGTACAAGTTCACATCCGCTGCAAAGCATAGAGAGTTTTCAAAACGTGAATGATGCTCTTTTCTCGCAGACTTTAGATGCAGTTATACCATTACCGCTGTGTCAAAAAACCAAAGAGAGTGTTTTAGTGTCACTAATTGCTTCATCACCAGATTCGTTTGAATCCAGATTAGCTGTTCGAAAATCTCTTATCGCTGAAGGGAGAATTACTGACTCGGTGAAATCGAGCGTTTGTTTGGTGTTTGTTCTTGGACTACCTACTACGGACGGAAAACATGGCAGCAAGATACAATACATGGTAGAACAGGAAAGCCAAAGGTATCAGGATGTAATTCAGGGAAAATTTATAGACACAAATTGGAATTCAACTTTAAAACTCCTGATGGGTGTAAGATGGGTTATCTCTAATGGCTC